>NC_064762.1:6140978-6443978 GCF_011397635.1 Epinephelus fuscoguttatus | reverse complement strand
AACCATAAAGCAAGAGGTTTTTGTGCCTAAACATTAACCACACATTAATAACATACAGATGTAACATCCATGGTTTGCGGAAACATACAACCAGAGACCGTTGATAAACCGAGATGGCCCACTTCAGATTCATTTCCTGTATCATATGAGTCCATTTATTCCAACCAGAAAGTGAACGTGAGTAGAGATTATGATAGTTTCCCTCAACTCCTAGTGACTGAAATAAATAATGGACCCATTTTTCACAAGCCCCAACTCTACACCTCTCCACAATCTGACACTGAAATAGCCTTTTTTCTTTCTTTTTTTTTTTTTTAGACACAGAAATCAGGAGAAAATTAACTTTGTTCAAGACATGTTTCTGTTTCAGCAACACACTGAGATCTTACACTAAGATAACATCAGATGCTAAGCTAGCAGATAAAAATGCTCAGCAAAATAAGTAACAAACAAACAAATTTGTAATGTATATAGTGTTGTATACAAATGAGGTAGGGAGATGCCGGGAAGACACGACCAATTCCACTTAGGATGCCGAAGGTATATATCATTTCTTACCAGTGGCGTAGCTTGTAATACCTTATCTTCTGTTATAGATTATCTTTGATACAATGCCAACATTCATTCTGGTTATTGGGTTGCATCTGTATAACACAGTGTTTGTGGCATTCACACTTGTATTTTCTGTAAGTAACAATACCATGTTGATTTACTGTTTACTGTTCACTGATTAGTACAGACTACTTTTGTTCTCCTTACTAGAGACACTCAATACAACTTTTGTAACCTCACTATTATTCTCTATAAACAGATATTGGTATGCAGAATCTATAGAGGGAATCGCCTTGTTGTTTACAAACTTCCAGGTAGAAAACCAGCAGAGTTTATCTCACATTTTTCACATCACTATATCACAGTTAAGACTAATCTGATGTTTGTAAAGTCTATAAACACAATGATTGAACAAACATTACTATTTCTGTGTGCACATTTTATAATTAATAACATGGTTATGGTAGATTAGCTGGGCTAACTGTTAGCTGTTAGCCGTTTGCGGTGTCTGTAATAACTCACTAACTCAATAAACGGTCCGTGAAAAAAATATTTTTTCCAGCAGATATCTTAGTTACAACATGATTGAGCTAGCAAAGCAGTTTTGTGTTGCTATGTGTGGTATTTATTCAGTTTTGGGAAATCACGATGTCTAGAAAGCATAAGTGGCTGCAGCTGACAGGGACAGCTAACAGCAGCAGCAAAGCTAACATCAGGACGTCATGTGTTAAAAGCCTCCCGTTGTCAGATACGACATGAAACTACTCCAGTTAGCTCAATCATGTTGTAACTAAGACATCCGCTGGAAAAAATAATTTTTTCACGGACCGTTTATTGAGTTACTGAGTTATTACAGACACTGCTAACGGCTAACAGCTGACGGTTAGCCCAGCTAATCTGCGATAACCATATTATTAATTACAAAACGTGCACACAGAAATAGTAATGTTTGTTCAATCGTGTTTATAGACTTTACAAACATCAGATTAGTCTAAACAGTGATATAGTGACGTGAAAAATGTGATCTATCTGGAAGTATTTGTATACAACAAGGTGATTCCCTCTATAGGCAACAGTACAAGATTTTGTACTGGTAGCATTTTGGTTTCTGCTTGAAGTCAGTCACGTTTGAGTGGCAGGTAAGCAGTCCATGTGGACACCAAAGAGGTGCAACACATTGGCTGAAATACAATCTCAGTCAGCAATCTTCTGACAATAAGCTAGCTTTTAATTAGCTTTTTTTTTTTTTTCCTTTAGAATTTATCTTCATTTATATGCAGATAGCCATTTGTAGAAATAAGCCAAATAGATTGCAAATGGAAAAAGAATTCTTGGCCTGTGTAGTTGCTGACTACGGTGGAACCTCCAAAATATTTGCCATTGCTCCCAGATCAATAGTGGATGGGTTACGTGATTGTCCTACAATTAATTACCATTTCTATGCCGACGATACTCAATTATACCTTTCCTTTGACAATAGCAACACCGACCGATTAAACAACCTCCCCTTGTGCATTGCAGACATCAATAACTGGATGGCATCAAACTTTCTACAGCTCAACTCAGATAAGACAGAAGTTATCATCATAGGTCCAGACTCATCACATGTTGCCTCCCATCTCGGTCCCCTTTCATCCCACATTACTAACTCTTGCAGAAACCTCTGTATTATTTTTGATAGCCACCTCAATTTCGATCGTGTTTCTTCCAACTCCGAAAAATCTCAAAAATCAAATCATTTCTTTCAACAAAAAACTTAGAAATAGTCATACATGCATTTATTTCATTCCAGTTAGATTACTTTTCTCATGCCTTGCACATCATAACCTAAACAAATTACAGTTGATTCAGAATGCTGCAGCCAGACTCATTACCAGGTCCAACAGGAGAGAACACATCACGCCAATTTTAAAATCCCTTCACTGGCTCCCAGTCTGTTTTAGAGTGGATTTTAAAATTTTAGCAATTACTTTCAAGGCTCGTATGGGGCTAGCCCCTGAATATATAGCTGACCTCCTGACCCCATACAAGCCTGAACGCAACCTGAGATCCTCTGGTAGGTCATTGCTGGCCATCCCTTGATCCAACTTGAAGACCAAGGGTAACCAGGCCTTTTCTGTTCGAGCCCCTCATCTATGGAATAACCTGCCGGAGGAGATCAGGGAAGCTAACACATTGTCTTCCTTTAAGTCGCTTTTAAAAACTCACTACTTCAGACTTGCTTTTAACTAATTTGAATTATCTGTTTGCTTTTATTGTTTCTCATTTTGTGTTTTATTTTATTATTTTTATTCATTTTATTTCACTAACTGCCTGCTTATTGTCTTTTAATATGTAAAGCCCTTTGTAACTTGTTTTCGAAAAGCGCGTTACATGCAATTATGGAAATGTACTGCCCAAGAGCACTAAAGCCAAACTAAATTTAAAAAAAAAAACAGACAGGGTGTAACATGCTGGACTTTGTAGATCCAGTAAAGCTTTATTGGGATTTTCACCCTGCAGGTCATTGGAATAATGGGCTGTAATTTGTTTGCACTTTGTATGTAAAGAGAGATTTTCCAAGGGGCAGAAACCTACTATGAAAATACATACTGGAAATAATAATCTGACATGAGATTGGACAAGTGTATTCTGCAAATAAAAATTGGGATCATTAACATAATTTCGTCTCCTGTGGTTTTAAAATGAGCTTTTAGATTTTTTCAAGTCTTTTTTGAAACAGCACTCACACAGCCACACATACGTTAAAACAGATATCACGATTTCAAACAATTCCAATGAAAGAGATGGAAGACTAAATCCACTCTCCTTGTTTTAAGGAATAATGTGTTCTAACCTTTAGCCAAAGTAAATATGAAGCTACAGAAGTCTGACAGCTATCTTCCAAAGTTAGTTTTTTCAGTACAAATTTCCCTCTTTATGTTTCCACAAAGACATTTTCCTCGCAGTGCTGCAGTGGAGGGATAGAAACACCAAGACGGATATCTGTACTAAGGAGACTGTAAATCTGGAAGACACCGACTTTATTTGTTTAACTCAGACTGCTCCTGATATTTGCTTGAACTGAACTCAAGAAAGCATTTTTGGCACAAGATGAGGACTGGGGATTTTGTTCAGGAATATTTCTGTCTTGTGCTTTTTTACACATACCATGGCAATGTCGGAATAGACGCAGCAAAGCACAGTGCAGCAGATGACAGCAATAATGCAACATTTATGAACACCAACCGCCATAGAATTCAAGAAGATGGAGCCAGGCCGAATGAATGTGTGCACGGCGAAAGACTTCTCTTATTATTTTCAGGAACATGGCAGGAGTAATGATGAGGAGCTGTGGGCCGATAAGTGCCAATGACGTGAGACACACTGGGGCGACTCAGGGAACAGACGCTCACCAACGACCGAACTCTGACCGTCGGCAGAAAATTTGCTTGGTGTGTCGGGGCCTTAGGAGCAGATATCTTCTTGATTTGAGCTGTATCTGAAGATATTCACAGTCTACTTTATGTAACTGAAACCAGAATCTGATTGCCACAGCTCTTTGCGGATTAATTAATTGAAGTGTTTTACATTACACCTTTAATGTAGAATTATAAAATGTTTTACAAACCCAGAAGAAGCAGCACTTGTATGTTTTTATCTCTTCAAAACGAGGAGCTGATTTATCTTATTATTGCATGAGATGTGTTCACTTGTTGCTCCGTTCAGCGAGATAAATCAAGCACACATCAAAGCAGTTCAAATATTTGAAACCCTATTCATGTTCTGTATATTTTGCCTGCAGGTCTGAAAGCCAGGACCACAGAGGGCAGTGCGGTGAGGTGAACCTGGGAAAGACTGCAACAGCTGTGAGAAACCATCAGATCTGCCATTCCTCACACTTCAACAGCCAACAAGAAAGCGATTTACGACGGACGGAGAGGGAGAGAAAGAAACGGAGAGAAGGAAGGACAGAGAAGAAAGGACGGACGGCAGAGAAGGAGACATAAACAGAGAGAGAGAGGGAGAAAGAATGAAATAAACAGACAAAGGGGTAAAGACAGAGGAGCTGAAAGGAGATGTGATAAAGCAAGCGAAATGAAAGAGGAAAGAAAGATAAATAGAGAAAGAGTGACAGAAAAAATAACAAGATGGCTGACAGGGATAGAGTGGTAGTGCTTGGAGCGAGAGCAAGATGACAAACTGAGAAGTTAAACTATTTAAATATGAGAATATCACGTCTACACACTGCACAGCGTGTGCTACACATGATCCTGTTCTCTGATTCTCTCTGGTCCACCAAACACACAGAGGGACAGACTGCTTGATCAGCACTGTCACATACATGACAGACACACAAACTCACACTCTCACATATCAGCTCCAAGGTCGTGCCTTTAACAGGGACAGCTGAGCGAATAGCGTCACAGTGCTACTGCCAAAAGGCATGGCAGGCGGCCTAATGACACTCGGATATAACAATCTCTCTATACTTCAATCCAGTGACTGCTTTGTGTGTTCCGCCATCTTGCCGCACCACCATCACTGAAGTGGCAAGTCGCTGCGTGCTGACAGTGACGACAGCAAAGGTAATTGATGACAAGCTTTGGTATTAAATGTCAATGTTATTGACCGCCAAATAACAGTTACGTTTGTGTAACATTAGCTAAGCAGATATTTCTTGTTTCACCATGAGTTTTTACAAAGCTAAAGTTTGCCACAACTTTTGGAGCTGCAGAGGACTGCGCAGACTCTTTCTGATGCTGCTGAAAGTAATTTGAAAGTCGTCGAAAACTGGTGCTTGGTCAGCGACTTAAGGTGTCAGACACCAACAATGAAAGCTGTCCTTTCATGTTGGCGTGATACGCGGCCGACTGACATTATTGTTTAACAGTGCCCAGTGCCATCAGAGGGAGAGGCGGCAGGATAACAACTGGACCTGCACTGCGCTTGTATAACGCCCTTCTAGTCTTCTGACCACTAAGAGTGCTTCGTACACTACCTGTCACATTAACCCATTCACACACACACATTCATAGACAGGTGGCCAGCAACCTGGAGCAAACTGGGGTTCAGTATCTTGTTCAAGGATATTTTGACATGCAAACTGGAGGAGCTGGGGATCGGACAGCTGATCTTCCAATAAGTGGACGTGGACGACCCGCAGGTTGGAGGGGTGGTGGATGGGAGCAACAACCACCGACCTTCACATGGGAGGCTGGTGTTCACTTCCTGCAAGATTGTAAAGCCAAACCCTGTTCTTTTTAACTGAACCCAACCATGTGCGTGTTTTGGCAAAACATAACCGTGTGTGTTTGTTGTTGAAGAACAAAAAGAGACTGTTTGCCAACTGTACATTTCCTGTGAAAACAGAGGTGGATTCTGAAAACAGGCAATGCATGTAACAGACTCAAGCTGACACGGCGTCCCAGGACATCAACAACCAACGCAACCAGGATACCTTGCACGTTGTATGTCGACATGACAATTCAATGAACAAACATCGATATGTGACGAGGTCGGAGTAAGAATGTTACATAGAAAGTAAAGGTTAAAGCAGAAAACTACAGACGTCTCAAGACAGCTTTCATTCACACCATATAAAATAATGGATGTAGCCATCATGAAATCACGCACTGCCATTTTGAAGCCTCCACTTCGGCATTTTGGTCGTCGCCATCTTGGATTTTAGGTGCCAGAAGTGACATATTTGGATGAGAGGGTGGAGATAAACCTGATGCTAGCTACTATGCTTGGTAAGCATACTGCATTTACAGCCGTGGTTGACTTTGATAATGTTAATGCTAATGTTAACTAGCAAAAAAACAGGCTTAAAACCATTAAAACAAAATGTACTTTCTGGAAAAACTGAACATTTTACTCCTGAGAGGTCTTTTTTATACAACCAAACTCTGAACAAGACTCTTAAGGCGACCAAAACTTTACAGTTAACTCTAACAAACTACAAACATAGCAATAGCTACAGCTACGCCTACACTCCATGAATATGGGGTTACACCATCGTTACGTTAGCTAACCAGTGTTGTTGCCGTGTTGGTGACTTGTCAATGGTTTGCACGCACCTGTCACTGAAAGTTGCTCCACCCTTAGTTATGCAAAACTTTAAGCCTCAATTACATTTTAAACAGGTGAGTTATATAAAAATGTACTTCCTGTACAGTTGTCATGAATGTTAAAATTAGCTGCAGAGACCAAAACTGTTTTTTGTATGAGGCTGTAAACATGTTTGTGTGGGACTGACTCGCTCTTGGAGCCAGCCTCAAGTGGCCATTAGAGGAACTGCAGTTTTTGGCACTTTCATGTTGGCTTCTTTTTTCAGCCCTGGAAGTTGCCACTTAATTCAAATGTAGTCTGGGGCCGTTTAGTGGCCATTTTGGTTAGGAACTGGAACCAGGGCGAGAGAGACAGGATCCGGAATTCGATGGATGCGCCTTTCCATCAAAATAAAAGTGCGAAGCTAATAAAAATTCCGTGAAACTTTTTAATTTAAAGAATATAATTTACAAGAAAAGCCCCAAGCCATTAAGTTTACCTTTTTCTTTTATTGTAAATCGATGGTGCGCCAGAATTTAAAGTTTTACTTTGGTGAACACTTTTACTTTGGTGAATTTGGTGAATTCCGGATCCGCTCTCTAGACCGGAACCAGAATCCAGACAAAATTCAGGCCTAGTCCACATGAGCACAGGTATTTTTAAAACCAAACTTTTTTGGCCTCCAGTTTTTAAAAAATCTGCGTCCATACGAGCGGTGTAATAAAAATACCTCTGTCCACATGACACCGCAAATTCCACTATCAAGCAATGTAATACACATGCCAGAGCAGTAGGTGGCGATATAACTCCTAACTGTAAGGCCATTGTAGCCAATCAGAAGGCAGTAAAACGTCATTACCGGAAAAACAACAACAAGCGTACTATTATGCAGCAGGAGCAGTCTCCGTAATAGCACACTCTTGCGCCTCTGTTGCTGGATGTGGTTGAGTAGCGTTAGTTGTATGATACAGCCACAAAGTGCTGATATGCTGCTAAATAGCAGCAGTATTTTGTTTAGGTCCATCCTCAAACCGTCTCTCGCACACATTGGATTGGGTAAAAACACAGCTGTTTTCCGTTTATGTCGCACACTGTGACGTCATACAATGGAGACGAGACAAAATAACTGCGGTTATCCTGTCCACACATGACTGCTGACACCGGAGTTTTCCAAAAAGTTTACCCTGGACTCCAGTTAAAATAACTCCGGTTACAGGGGCCCAAAACTGTGGTTACGTGTGGATGAAAGGCCAAACCGTGAGCAAAGAGTCACGGTTATTTTTGAAAAGGCGAGAACTTCCCAAATACCTGCGTTGGTGTGGACAGCCCCTCAGAGTGAATGGAAACCAGGCTCTTCCCCGTACGTGAAGAGCCTGGTGATGCAAGGCTAATCCAAATGTATTGTAGGGGAATGCAACCACAGTAATGGCGACTTGTTTACTTCCATATGTCCCTGTACTCATCTACATCCTTAGACTAAAAAGACTGAGGTGAGCTACTGTCCCCCTAGCAAGGTCAAAGGTCAGGTAATCTACAGAATGATCTTCCAAGGCTTGACCAATGCAGGTGTGGTTGACCTCATGTCCTCCAGGTAAGGAACAGTCGCCCTATACACTGCTCCAACCTGCTGCTCCAACTATGAAAAATATTTCCTTCTATACCTCCACCCTCCTCCACCTCCACCTCCGCACACACACACATTTCCTCCTGTCGTGTTCTCAATTTCTGTCTGCTTGTCTTGTCTGCGGTGGGTTGGTGGTGTGGAAAGCTTCGTTTATTTGGTCTTTTAATACAAGCTGACCCCCTGTCCGCCAGCGTGTGTGTGTGTATGTGTGCGCACAGGTCCAGAGAGCACTCTCCCATGACAACTACGTCAACGACCCGGAGACGGTGTCGACAGAAGACCACACCACACGGGGAGAACACACACATCAACTCAACACACATGCAGACAAATACACATTAACACATATACACTCATATATTCAACAAAAAAACGTACAGCACAGTGTGTGTGTGTGTGTGTGTTTATGTGTGTTTTAGTCTTGAGGAAATCTTCAGCATGTGTTAGATGAATCCCCGGGGCTCTTCCTCAGCTCTGATTGGCTGGCTGGCCCACTGTGTTTGTTTCCACAGCGACAGAGCTGTCACTGCCTCCCACCACCCAGGTAGAGCTGTCAATCACACTGGCTGCCAGCCAACCACACGCAGGCCTCGCTGCAACCGATCACAACGCCGAAACATCACCGAAATAATAATCATGATGGTGAGAAATTATAAATGCCTTTTCAAAACACAGTTTTACTAGAAATACAGTGAAGCATTTAAAGAGCTTCTGCTTTATGTTGGAAACAAAACTGGTCTCTAATCAGATTTAAAGAAAAGGTTCATTTTAATGGATAAAATATTTCAGTGCTAAAACTCAAAACAGCCGTTGTTTAACCACAACTTGGCCTTTGCTTTAAAAAAAGAATTGGCCGTACGCAGTTCTTTAATCACAACCTTCCATTTGGTGCTGTTCAATCTGCGTTTCGTCATACCTTAAATCACATCATCATTATTATTATTGCCCCTCTTATTTATGACCTGAATACTCCACAGGGCGTGCTTCCAAACAATCATAATCCATCTTTGAAAGCTGACTTCACTTCTTGTCTTAAAATGAAGAATCTCATACCAAACAGAACGGCCTGTTTACTGTGAGGGTAAATAAATAAAGGGGATGCTGATGTGTAAATAGTTCAAAGCTGGATTTGAAATAACATTATGAATGTATAGAATGTGGAGTGACAGATAGATTAATTTGTTTATTGTGTCATTTATAACTTGGTCTGACCATAAATGGTTTTGATAGGAAAATCTTGTTTTAATAAACGTCATATTTGAAGTGTGTATATAAGGGCCTGAGCATCAGCATCTTTTTTTAAATTGTTCCGAATAAGGAGAAAGCATATGTGGCCGAACACAGCCGCATCCAGAAGAGGCACTACACCCGGCATCTTTTTTTTTTTTAGAACGCTCTGGCTTTTTTGTGCGGACGCCCTAGTTGAAAATCTCTGAACTTTCAAAAAGCTGCTGGTGTCGTCACCGCCGCTCCTTTAGCTGATGTCTCTCCTGAGCCACATGTCAGTCAGAAACTATCACAGCAAAGACAGAAAAGCTTGTCTGTGGAAGCAGATCAGCCAGACACATAATGTTGCTGGCGAGTGTTGTGCTTTTATCCTCTAACACCTCATAAGCTTGTTGAAACTGTGTCCTCAATGCTGTGTTCCAGTGTATGGAGTAAATTTATGGAATGGGTTAGAAACAGAAATGATAGCGTGTAATACACATCATAGATTTAAGATATCATTCAAACACAAGATGATTAACAAATACAAAACTGTGTGTACATGAAATATGTTTGGCATATTAGGGCAGACAATAGTGTAATAATGTAATATACCTAGTTTCTCACTCTGAAGTTGTTGAAATCTGACGTGTTGGCAGTGACTTGTGGTGTCAGAAACCAATGAAAAAAGGCATGATACACGGCTGGTTGGCCTTATAGTTAAACAGCACCCAGCACCGTCAGGGGGAAATGTGGCAGGACGAAATTTAAGGTGGCGAATGTCCGACCTAGGCGGACCACAAACACTGTTTTCACCCAAGAGAGTGGTGTTTGCGTCCCGTAAGATTCTAAAGCCAAACCCTGTCTGTGTTGTTGAAGGAAAAAAACGTCAATTTGCAGTGTTGTACCGACGTACTGTGTTTATTTTGAAAGAGACTGAATGCAAACTGTACATTTCCTGTGAAAACAGAAGTGTATTTTGAAAGAAGACAATGCATGTAACAGGCAAACCTTGACACAGTGTCCCAGAACATCAACAACCAACACACCTAGGGTACCTTGTACGTTGTATGTGGACGTGGAAAGTCCATGACTAAACGTCAATATTTGACGAGTTTGGAGTTGGAAAATGACCAAAATAAACAAAACTAAACTAAATCCTCTGTTAACGCAGCATTACGTTAGCTACCCAACTAATGTTGATATCAAGACACTGCTGTCATAGAAACAAAATCTACACGTAGCACTTTATAAAAAAAGCGCTGGGATGAAGTACTTCCCAGCACCCTGCCAAAGGAAAGCACCACGTTGACACATGGCCAAATGCATACAGTGTTTGCACTGTTGTGAATATTTTTAACACATACACTAGCTAATGTGTCAGTCTTAAGACCTTTGCACAGAGTCTATTTTTTTTCGCACATCTAAAACTAAATACGACTTAATGTTATGTTAATCATGTTTGCACACTGAGGCCTCTAGTTTCCCGGCACGGCGCAGGGTGGCGAACCCCACGCAGAGCTAGTTTTGAGCAGCGCAACCCGAGGCGCGCTTAGTTTGGTAGTTTGGCAGACCAAGGTGCGCTGAGATGGCTGTGGCGGCGCAGCAGAGGGAGGTGTCGTCAGATCCAGCTTAGCGCAGTGACAGTTTTGTGCCAAAAGGCTTCGCTGAAACCAGGTCTACTGTCAGCGCAGGCGGAGCGCAACCGGTGTAAGCCGAAGATTGGCTGAGCGGTGCACATGTCACCAAAACCTCACAGGCAGGTTTCCAGAATATCAGGCACATTAACGATGCAATAAATACCCACGAAAACCACTATTCAATGCAACTATCTGCAATCAGCACATAAATGTATCTCTATATCGACTGTCCCGTCACATCTGATGTCAGATCAAAGGGGACTGGCACTGTTTGTTATGTTTGGCACGTGTAATGGAAACCCAACCTGATTTGATTAACACAGTTGCAAACTAGTGAGTTCACATCCCTCTCAGCCAACCACAAACAGCCACAGCATCAGATAGGGAGTATATATTCAGCATCTGTCATCTTAGAAAAGTCAAAAGAAAAGAAACAAAGTGAGACTGCAAGAGAGAAAGAGAGAGAGAGCGCGCGCACGAGAGAAACACAACATTGATTTACAATTGTGGTGACCTCCTCCCAGGCTACCTTTGCATCATCAGCCCGTAGAAGTCTGCTCGCAGTTCCGTATATTCAGACACTGCGAGCTTGGACCTCCCGGACCAAAACATCAGTTTCCTCCTGGGAGAAGTTTGGCTGTCTGACGCTGCTGCTCTTTTCTGCCATGGCGAATTGAGACTCATTTGACGCCTTCTCTCCTCCCTCTTTCCGACTTGCGCAGGTAGGAGGGATGGAGGTGGGAAAGAGGAGTAGCTGCGCCAGGCGCACGGTTTGCCAAACTTGCAAAATCCACCTGGCCACACCCAGTTGGCAAAGTGCAGGTGCGCTGCGCCTCCGCCTAGCCCAGTCTGCAAAACTAGAGGCCTGAGTGCGAAACCTTTATCAATCATTAAAATTTGTGGAAACAGGTTTGATTTTCTGTGTTTGTTGCATCTGTCAGAGCCTTTACAGATGTTTAACATCTCTAACTCCGCCAGGACGCCGACGTCCTTGCTCCCCCTCTTCCTCTGTTAAATGGTATCTCACAGGCGCACTACGTCATCAAACCATGTGATCTTTGGTATTGCCAGATTCAGGAAGTTCTTGCCTTTTCAAAAATAACATTGTTTTCCTTTTATTTATTATGTATTTCGCACCAGAGCAGCCTAAACACACAAAGTCCAAAATCGGAGTGGTGACAAGTCATGGCATGCCGTTTTTCGACAGGAAAAGTTAAACGATTACTCGCGATCTTATGCGGAGCTGTCAGTGGGCACGTAGCTGTTTTATAAAAGGTAAGAGTCTCACACCTACCACTATTTTTGGCTGAGATATACCGTCTAGAAAGTGGGATCATAACTTTCAAATTTCATATAGCTTTATTTGGTGATATTTTATGGTGTTTCTGTGTCATTAACAACATCAGCTATCACAATCACACCTGATTTCAATGAGGTACAATGTTTGAAGCTGGCTGAGTGTTGTTTGATCACTGATAGCACTGTTTTGAAGCCGAGTGAGCGCTCTTGTCATTTGGAGCTCCGCCTGGATCTTTTCATGGAAAAAACACTGTAGAATGGTCATACTTTGAGCAGTCTTCCTCCTGTAGTGTGCCTACAGCTCCACAGTGTCATTTACCTGCTCAGATGAAGCCACAGACAGTTATTCATCCTGAAACACATTTTTTATTTTATTTTAGGCAAAATCTTAAACTTTTTACTGACCTCAGAGGCCCATTACTCTGTCTCTGTATCACCTAGAGTGTTTCTGAAACTTTCACAGGAAACTTCAGGGAGTTTTCTTTCTGGCAAGACCTCATGCATGCATGTAGTCAGAGCAGTTCAGATGCTACAGTCATTTTAATTTGGGTATGTAATTTTAGGCGTTTTTGGGGGGTTAAAATGGGGGTTTAACCAAGAATCAGCCATGACAGGACAGAGGAACGGGGCGCACAGAATCATTTCATCAGTCATTTCATAGCTCACTTTCAACAGGTGATGAAGAGGAGGAGGATGTGGACTGCACACAGAATGCGGAGGACAGCTCCGCCCCTTCATGCAGCTGCCAAATGAAAGACAGGGAGGGAGCGATGACAGCAAGACAGGTACCTCCAGAGGAGAGAGGCAAAGGAGGAAATGTGTCTTTCCATTTTGTCACATGTTGAGAATTTTCATAACGAATGGAAGAAAGAAACCCATCAGAATCAGTGTGTAAGGTTTCTGTGCGTAATGATGTTTACCAGATGACGGGTTAAATAACTCATATTTTATCAACAGTCTCTTCAAACACTCACACTCTATGTGACAGTGAATAACTTCATAATTAGGAGAGCGATGGCCAAGCAAGCAAGTTCCTCCAAAAACAAAGTCCTTAAATAATAAACTTCTTTATTACAGTGAGAAACACAGATGAAGTCAATAACTTAATTATAACCACACTCCACTGAGAGGACTGCCAGGTCTCTTATTGAATGTATTGTGCATGATTGCTTCCTGGCACAATTCACTGGGACACCTGACTGGAGCAGAGCCATCATTAATGTTATTAATTACACCCGCGCTGTTTTTACTGCGATAAGTCACATTTGCCACAGTGACAAACGTCTGTGAGTCAGTTTCAGCACAACAGATACTGTACACTAATGAGAAAACAACAACGTGTCCCACTGTTCGGTTATAATGAAGTTTGCATCTAAACAAGTTACAAATGAATTTTAATCAAATTTTCAGCCTTTTATTTTTCTCAGTGGTCCCCCTGACACACGACAGATTTTCCCCAAATGACGCAAATAATGAGGAAGATCATAAAAACTAAAAATAGAGTCTTTTCTATTTTGGAGTTGAGATGCAGGTGAAGGCGATGAAAAGCAGATGACACACAATATAGGAGTCAGGGTCTTACAGAGAATGTCACAGAACCAGGAGTGTCGTAAAAACAGACAAACACATTAGACGTTCAGAGGAGGAAGCAGAGACAGACAGACAAATTTACAAAAGCCTTGCCAGGTCTTATGAGGGGCGTTTGAATTAATTTTTTAATTGTTAATATGTGTACATGTGTATAGATGTGTTTAAGGGGATTTCATGTCAAACTAAAAACAGTGACAGTTACAATCAATAAGGTCACTATTATACCCTCAAATTCTCTCAGCGGTATTACTGAAGTCAGCTTCAAGTTTTGTTGAAGCATACTTTAAGTGTGTGGAGGAGGGATAACCATTGGTTTCTCTAAAAGATCATTAACTGGTAATGTTGGGAAAACCCACACTGTTGTTCTAATGGTGTTTTTAAAACCCTAAACGACTTCCCTAACCATCTGGATGAAAAATATTCCATCTGCAGCACAATAAAAAAAAAAGCATTTGTAACCCATTTCCAAAGTTGCGACTGTTTCCTGTCCAGGTAGCTGGCGGGTTGCCATGTTTGTTTTGATCTGGATACACGTAGGCTAATAAGGTAAAGTGTTACTGTAATTCCACGGCGACATGTAACTAATTACTTTTTCAAACAAAAAACGCAGTTACAATTACTGAAATTTAAATGTGCTCATTACTTGAGTCTTGGTCATAGCACAGAAATGCAGCCTATTCTCCTGATTTTTCCTGGCTATGATCTATCTTCACCTGTAGTGATGTGGGGATCAGGTGAGCGGTGCTCAGCAACACTGTCTTGTTTGTGTGCATGGGTTTGAGAGGGAGTGACAGAGAGAAGGTGGAAGGTGGACTATTGCGCGCAATGTTTCTGTAAGTTAATAATAACCTAAAACCCATAGTCACCAACCTCGGCGTTAAAATGGACAGTGGTTTTAAACTTGATAAACAGATAAATTCTGTAGTGAAGACCAGTTTTTATCATCTGAGGCTTTTATCTAAAATTAAAAGTGTAGTATCTTTTAATGACTCTGAGCGCTTGATTCATGCTTTTATATCAACCCGTTTGGACTGCTGTTATGCTGCTGTTAACCAGGCCTCCCTTGAATGCTTACAGTTAGACCAAAACGCGGCAGCACGGCTTTTAACAGGAACCCGAAAGCATGACCACATTACCCCCATTCTCACCTCCCTCCACTGGCTCCCTGTCCATTTTAGAATTAATTTTAAGATGTTCGTTTTTTAAGTCGTTAAATGGGCTGGCGCCTGAGTATATCGCGGACCTCATTCACATCTACACCCCCTCCAGAGCATTGAGGTCCGCTGATCTTTTGCAGCTCGTTGTCCCAAAATCGAGACAAAAAACTAGGGGCGACCGTGCTTTTTCTGTGGTAGCTCCGAAATTATGGAATGAGCTACCCTCCCACATCAAAATGGCCCCTACCCTGGAAACTTTTAAGTCCCGCTTGAAAAACATACCAGTATTCCCTGGCTTTTAATCCATCATGAGAGTTTGTGTGAGCTCTGTTTGTCTCGGTCTCTGTTTTTGTTTTTGTCTCTCTCTGTTTTGTATTGCGATTGAATCACTGGTTGGTTATTTTTCTGTTTTTAGGTATTTTCAGTGTTTTGAATACTTGTTTTTATGTATTTACTGTGTTTTTTAAATTTGTTGTGCAGCACTTTGGTAACCCTGTGTTTTTAAAATGTGCTATATAAATAAAAGTGGATTGGATTGGATAAAGTTACCTGGAGCACTGCAGGTCACAAGTCACCTTACGACTTCTCAATTAATAGCATTAATCAGTCAATCAATCAGCATCAGGGGGCGTACACATGCCGTGTTTTTTGCACCCTCAAATTCACTGTTGTCAATTAAACAGGCAACAGGCACACCAGACACCAGAGCGATGCCATCGTGGCGCCCACGCATTTTTTTTCAGGGCACGACGGCTGCACCCTGAGATAAACTGAGTTCAACTTTTGGAACACAGCAGCTCTCACCGCATGTCATGTGATGAGGAACAACCAATCACAGCTGACGGATATCTTTCCCTTCTGTAAATATCAGTCTGTGATAAATATGGGAAAGTTGATAATTTTGGTGCAGGGCTGCCAGAGCTTTACATCTGTCCCACGGATGATGAGCCAACACACTTAAAAACAGCTCCTGGAAGAAGATCAGCTCTGCACTCAGGATTTCAGGCAAACAGGCTATGGTATGGCTTGTTAAGGTTGCTTGGCAACTCCAGATGCAACCTGCCGTCGTGCTCTTGAAGGCTGGTACAAAAGAGCACAAAAGTAGCGCCCAGCACCCGACCTCGCGTTTTCCAGGCGGCATGTGTATGGGCCCTTAGACTGTCAGTGCACAGTTCAGGCATTTTGATTTGCATTCCTAGAGATATGGACATTATTTGTCCCCTCATCGAGATCAAGGACAATTTAGGCCCGTTCTAAGGAGTTGTAGTTGTACGTGCAGGATCTGACTTACTGTTAGGGTCAAAATAAACGCATGATTAAGTTGGTACAACACTGCCAACTGGCGTATGTACGCACATGATTACGTTCAGCCAACACATGCAGGTGGTTGGATTTAGGAAAAGAGAATGGGGTTTGGCTTTACCATGATACGTGGAGGGAACACTGTTGGACCCATCCACCACCCCTCCCACACGCCTTACTTGGACTTTCGGCCCCTTAACTGATGTTGTCAGGCTGTGTTTCTCCATACTTCCAGGCACCATTAAACAGCAACAGCGACCGGCCACGTATCATGCCGACATGTGACATGAAATGACAGCTTTTTTTGTCGGTGGCTGACGCTGGAAGTCACTGCCCAATCACCGTTATTCAACAACTGCGGAGTAAGACCAGTTAAGAGAGGCGCAAATTGGAGAAAAGAGCCACCATGAAAGATAGTAGTGTAAACATTGGGAACGATTTGGGATTAACACTCTGACATGTGGACAGGAAGAGCCAGAGGTCGAACCACTAACCCTCAGATATTGGCAACCTGCTGAGCCGCAGTCTTCCCAAAACACAGCAGTCACCCCAAAAATGTCTCCTCCTTCAAACCAGATTTGTTTTTTCATCAGTGAAAGTGATCATGTGATTATGTGTGTGTGTGTGTGTGTGTGTGTGTGTGTGTGTGTGTGTGTGTGTGTGTGTGTGTGTGTGTCAGTCAACACGTGTTTTGTGTTAATCCTCGTCCTTGCTCAGCAGTCACACACTCTGCTGTACACACACAGAGCAGTGTGTCCCCTGTGGGCTACAGTAGCTCCCTCAGTGTGTTTGTGCCTCCGCTCAGCTGAATACAGTAAAGCCTTTTCACTGTAATCACTGATCAATAATAGTGATCAGAGGCCGATCATCAATACTGTTCCATCTGCTACCATTAGGCTTCAACCAATAAACACACACTTTAGCTTCAAACAGGCCACTCTGTGGGTTAAATTACTTTTCTCAAGATATGAACAGAATTATTTTAAACACAAACGAACGTCATCTAAACACACTCATATATGCTGACACACAACACACACACAATCCCCTCCCTAACACACACACACGCAGGTCTACAGTATGAAGCCATCATTAATGCGTTGAGCCGGATGTTGCTGTGACCTTTCTCTTTTTAGGCCTGACCCCAGCAGATGACCCTGGAGAGGGATTAGTCTCTGATACGCCTAATTAACCCCACAGCACACTGCTCAGAGTGGAGCAGCCACTCACTCACTCACTCACACCACAACACCCTGACTCTGTTATATCTATACTTAATGTCCCTGTCTTCTTTGTTTGGTTGGGAAATCTTCTCTAACAGAAAATGTCTAAGAAGGAGAACGTCTTTTCAAGCAAAAAGTTGTCCATCCAACACCTGCAAAATTCATCTTCATACCCTGAACACCTCACATTTAAATCAGCATCTTAACCCCGTTTCCCAAAAGTTCTCAGACACCCCGTCCACCCTGACCCATCCACTAACACTCCTCTGACCCTGTATAATCCTTGTGAAGCCTAAATAAGTGTGTTTTGACTGTGGAGTTTGCAGAAAGGAAGCAGGTTGGATTTCCACAGGAGCTTAAACCCGACAAAAACATCCACATTGAAATCTGCAGAAATAATAGCCTGAGTGTCAGACTGAAGCTCCCAGAACCTTCAGTCTGACATGGCTTCCATTGAAGGCGATTTACAAGGGGGAGGGAATTTGATTTTTCCCTAAGTCATTAGTATCCATGCCTCAGGGGTGCCGAAAACAAGCGAGCATCGCCCATTTAAAATGTCTCCGTCGTCGTGCACGCCCAGCTGCATCACCGTTAATCCAGTTTAGCAGCTTCCTTAATTTGGTCCTCCATTAACGCGAGTAGTGGCGAAATACCTCGATAGCATCGTTAATGTGGTCTGTAGGATCTGTAGCGGTCGCCATTGTTTCTATCCTCACCAGTTACCCACCAGCGTACAGCTTGACATCAGCGTGGCGCTGAATGGCTAATCGCTAGACCCCCAGCGTTCATTGGTCCGTCCATCGTTTGGATGAGATAAATCGCAAATTCATTGAAGTATGCCAGACCAGAGATACAAGCCTACTCAGGTGAGTGGGCGGGGTCTATGGTCTGGAACCAGGCTACGGAAATAAGTCTGCTAACATCACACACACACAAACTCACATTGAATATAAAAAAAGGGGGGACCAATCTGCTTTCACTGCAGCACATAAATAGTTCTAATTCATGGGTAACATATGCCGCTATCTTCTCCATTTTGTAAAATGTCCACTGTAATACTTCTGTCACTTTTCAAGTGTACAAAGGAGCGCTAAACTAACAAATGGCTCTTTGAAAAGGTTGTCTGAAATTGTACACCGTTATCCCGATTTAAATTTTTTCTGTGTCTCTCCTCTCTATGCTCGTAATCAGACCGAACAGTTCTGGGGACTCCCTGAGAGGAACTGTCCACTGGGGAGCTCCCCAAGAACTATATACCCTCAGGGGCTTTTTTCCTGTTCGCATTTCCACCACCAACTCTGAAGAGATGTTAGCCAGCTATTTTAGATACTGATAGTTACGTTGAATTTTACATAAATGCTCAGTGAAGTCTGGACTCCGCTGTCGGTCCATTTGTCTGTTTTCTTCAGTTTTTTTTTTTTGTCTCGAGCTGATATTTGTCTTTTGTGTTGTCAGTTTTTGAAACAACTAACAGGTTTCAAAAATTGTAGTTGCCAGTGCTGCATTGTCTTACGTGTTCAACCAATCACCCAGTGGCAGCTGCTGGTCTTTCAAACAGGGGAAGTTTACATCATAAGATGTGTCATGTTGTAGCGAGGCAGCAACTTATAAAAGGAACATTTAATTGAAGCCGTTTTTCAACCACACTCATGCCATAGAACCACAGCAAAACAGCACTCTGTCAGAAGACTCCACTCGCAAATATCCACATGGGACTGAGCTGGAAATGCAGAGATGCTTGTGTGTATTTCCAAAGCGCTGTCAATCACAAAGGGTTTCAGGGTCTGTGTACTTCGCGGCCAGTCGTTTTTCGTTTCAAAATAACAAATTGAAACATGGAAAACAACCATTACCCGTTTTTTGTTTGAAATGACCAAACGAAAAAGGAAAAAAATGATCCATCTCCCGTTTTTTATTTGATAATAAAGAAAAGAAAAACAGAAAATGAATCATTATCCATTATCCATTATCCATTATCCGTTATCCGATTTAATTTGGGAATTTAAAAAAACCCTGTGGGAAACTCCTTTCTCTATTTTTGTTCATTTCTTCTCTGTGACCAGTAAGTTGCATTCATATGCTCTATGAAATGTACACACAGAGCATGTACATTTCCTATAACTACTAGAATATTGCTTTATCTGACATGTTATGCTAATAAATAACTTTTCTAACTAATCTAGGTCACTCTACATGGACAGCAGCTAACGGCATATCACATTACACATTACACGTTCGCAAAAAATGATATGCAATACGTGAATTAATAAAAAGTTTTATTTCCATGGACCAAACGTTCCTTTCCGTCCGCCAGTTTTCTTTGAAAGCGACGTCAATTTCAGTCAAGTCGGCAACTCATGTTCCAAAATCATCTTCGAGTTGTTTTTCCAACATGAGCGGGCGTTCATGTGTATTTTCCCAGTCGGAAAGTCATTTTCCCGATTATTCCGACACCACATGAATGCAACTTACTGGTCACAGAGAAGAAATGAACAAAAATAGAGAAAGGAGTTTCCCACAGGGTTTTTATAAATTCCCAAATTAAATTGGATAACGGATAACAGATCATGGATAACGATTCGTTTTCCGTTTTTCTTTTCTTTATTATCAAATAAAAAACGGAAGATGGATCGTTTTTTTTCCTTTTTCGTTTGGTCATTTCAAAACAAAAAACGGACAATGGTTGGTTTTTCATGTTTCGATTTGTTATTTCGAAACGAAAAACGAATGGCCGCGAAGTACGTTTAAGACAATTCCTCCAATCATCATGCATACACCGAGTGTGCTCTCATGCCTACCGCTCCATTAGGTCCCAGGGAAGCTGAGCCTCCCTGGAAGTGACGATTTTGTCACATTTATCCAATGACCGTCTCGCTTTGCTGCATGAAACAAACCTGCTCAGCGCTGTCTCATAGGAATGCTTGGAGGCTCTGCGTCCAACATGCTGACACGAGAATGTATGACAGGGAGGGCGCGTTTGAAAAAACGCATCCTAGCGCACGTTTAATGCTATGTAAATTCTTACGTTAATGTAAATTTAATGGTGCATATTTGACCATTTCTTCTATGCAATTTTAGGGGAAGTTCAGCCTCCCTTGTTGTCTCAGAGCAATCGCCCCTGCAATCACTGTACAATTAGGTAACGTAAAAGTCGTCTTGTGCCAAGACACGTACTCTGAAATAGGAGCTAAAAATGTCCCTTTTAAAGGGGCTCTGAGAACTATGATTGTTGAAGTTCTTGAGGTGCAGACAAAACAAAAAGTAGGGTTATTAAATCTATGAATAGATTCATCCAGTCCGAAAACACCTGCTGATGACTGTTCAAAACAGGTGTGAACTCTTTTACCTTTAGATGTGGTCAGACAACATGTCAGCTAGTTTGTTTTAAGCAAATCTGATCCCTTCCAAGGTGTCAGTGTTTTAACCAAGCGGAGGAAAATTATACACTGAGAATGATGGTTTATATAACGAAGAATAAATTAGGAATGTATCAGGCCATATACAGCTGATAATGATCTATTACAATATACTTGATTTGCCCTAACACAGGCCCTACATTGATATCTCCCATGACTAGGTTCCAGCCTATTCTCATTCCATGGTTGTCAAATACCGACACTTCAATGTCTTTATGAGATGAACCAGGCTTTAAACTTACTCTGCAGCAATAGTTGACGCTGAGAGCAACTGACGTATGAAAGAAGAGTCGAAAAGAAAGTTCACATTGGGTGCTACAGAGGGGAAGTGAATGGGTCAGACAAACCAGACTTTCACCACAGTTCATGTGCCGAGTCAAACAAAAAGGTTGTTTTAACGTAGTGTTACATACTTTATGTGCAGCTGTTGGGCATTAAGGTGCATCACATTACTGTTTTGTTGCCCAAACCTCATCGCAACCGTTTCACAACATTAATTACAATGTGTTTCAGCTGAGCGTCACATAGAGACGCTAAAGGTTACCCTGTGAATCGCAAGGCGTGACAAGGTGTCGGTATTCGACAACCAGGGAGTGGAAACAGGTTGCAAAGTTCACCTCAGACACACACATAAAGATACACACAGCTGAGTTCATGATCAGAGCCGCACGCACAGATACAGCCCAGTATGTAAAGTATCCTGGGTTGGGTCGGACGACGCAACTGGACACCAGCCTTCAAAACACCCGACACTTTATTTGCAAAGTTACCAAGCAACACGTCTCCAAGCTTTGACTTTTAATTGGCTGTAGTAAATGGCACCAATACTCTGAGTTTTTATTTCGCTGACTGAAGTTACTGCGTTTATCAGTAGATTTATGTGACAAATGCCAACTCCCATCCTGTTCACACCTCCTCGATTCTGCATGTGTGTGCAAAGTACATTTGTATTTCTTTCAATCTGTGACAGACAGTTTTTGGTTGCAGGGCAGTTAAATATAATGCAGCCTAAAGACACCATCAACAAACATACGCACACATGTTACAAAGGAAGCAAGCCTCCACAGCAACACACAGGAAACCAACCATGTCCATCAACGTCAGTGTTTGTGTGTGTGTGTATGTTCTTTATCTCTTCACAGAGACTTATGGGTCCCTCCCTACAGCTGCAGCTTTTCCCGGCTGTGTCATTTTGATAACTCGGTGGTTGTGAATGCGTGTCTTTGTCTGCACCGCTGTACAGAAAGCATATGTTTGTGTAAAGCATCCAAGGCCAGTGTCTGCCACACAGGTGTGAAGGTGTGAGGAAATGAATAAAACTGCAAACGCTCATGTGTGCGTGACCTTGTGAAAGTGTGTGTATGTGCGCGAGAGATATCATACACACTATGTGAGCGACTGTCTGACTTTGGACATCTCACACTATCACATTACATCTGATTGTAGTCGCAGAGTTCTACAGCTCGTGTGTGAACGTTCGCTTTATTTTTAATTCCTGCAACATTTGCGGTTCTACTTTTTGTTTCGGCAGCCTTTCCTGTGAGGACAGAGGACTCGTGAGGACGGGGGCAGAGGGTCTGAGGTGGAGGGCAGCCAGGATGGGGGGGGGGGGGTTTACTGGTTATTACAGGAATCCAGAGAGCAGGACAGATGGTTAGACACTGGTCAGAGTTACACAGCAAAAGGTTGTAAAAGAGCTATGGGAAAACCATGTGTGTGTGTGTGTCACCTAGGAACGCACTCTCACACAGATGCACACATATGTGCACCCTTACACTCTCGCAATCATGTGTTCATTTGCCACAGGTGATGAGAGGAACGGGTTGGAAGCAAAAGGAGAAACAGGCATTTGGAAAAAGGCATTTTGGATTGTTCACATACGCCTGCAGACAGAGCACCTCATCTCATAACATGTTTCAGTCAGCTCTTTTTACCAGCTATTATATTACTACTATATTAGTTGTGTATACTCACCTTTTGTCTGTATAGTCAGAGATGTTATGTTGCATGATTACAACTCCTGTGACAGCCCAGTCGCCAGAATAAAATGTTGGCATTGTTCATTTGTGCAAACTACAGATACGTTACATTTGTATGTTTCATGTGCATCTTATCAACGTTTCTAAAGTGACGTACTTCAGATTACATGTATGTAAGCTGAGTTTCTCATCAGCAGGTGAATAGTGGATAACATGATACCTAAGCAAGATCTCCACCAGGCAACCGCCAAAGCTGATCGCTGTCACTCTAGATAATTCTTCAAGCTTTATTTCAGCCGATGCACCGCAGCACATTTCAGAAGCCAATAAAAATTCATTCCTTCATCTTCAAAAGGAAACATTTTAACTGCATACTTACTGTACTTAAGATACACCTTTATTGATCCCATAATTGAGAAATTCCATACTTACGGTAGAAGCTAAAATATCAAGGAAACATGACAGAATCAACAATCCCCAAATCAGGCAGGCAAATGGTCTACTTCTGACACGTGGTATGTAGTGTGATGAAACAAACTTGGGTCACAGGCGGACTGGAAAGAGCTACATCAGGTGGAACTGGTGTCAATCGGCCAAAAGTTGGCCAATTGGCGCTGATGTTAACAGTTATATTTTCATCACTAATAAAATGCAGCTAATATGGTGTTTTACTTAGAAATGATGTCCTTGTGTTACTTTTTGCACTATAACCTACCTCTGTTATATTGGCAATAATAATAAGAACTCTGGTACTGTGAACATACATGTGAATGTCTTAATTCATATAGATTTTGCATGATTATTTTATTTCCCAGAGGTTTACTGCCTTTTTGCACATCATATTTTTGATTTATTTTGTGTTCAAATTGTTCATATGCTGCTTGTTCCACACAATTTCTGATAATGAAAGTATTTGAAAATAGTAAAATGTTCTTCCTTCAATTTATATCTTTGTAACGAGTGTTTGTACTATATTTAAGCCATCAAAAGCAGGTGTTTCGGGTTTTTTAAATTGAAAAACGTAAAAATTTAATCGGCCGATATATCAGTTATCGGATTTTTTTATTCCATAATACTGGAATCGGCATCGGCCCCTAAAAATCCATATCGGTCGGGCCCTAGTCAAGATGGCGATTAAGATAACAAAAACTGGGTTTGCCTGCAACAGACGGTAAAGCTTGCTGTTTTTAGCTGAGCTGATTTCCGGAAAACTTTTGGCTCCTACTAGCCACATAACAGGAGTGAGGGCTCAGTGGTCACTCAGTATGTTTACATGCAGCTTGAGAAAATCGGATTATGGATTATGGACTATGGACTATCCGTAGCTCGACTAACACACCTAGATACTTTGATTGAAAATCGAACTATTGCTGCACACGAAAGAAGAAGGAGATGACGTAGCGGCAGCGCAGTAATTCCCAGAAAAACAAACAAGCATCATGGCGACCGAGAAGCAGAAGACGCACTCCTGGACGGAAACAGCTAAAGGAGCTAAACATTTTGGAGTTCATGGATGGTAGGAAAACACGAAACACGGATTTATTTATTTTTATTTTTTTGGGGGGGGGGGGGGGCGGCGCATTTTTAAGCCTTTATTTGATAGGACAGACAAGTGTGAAAGGGGGAGAGAGAGAGGGAGTGACATGCAGCAAAGGGCCACAGGCTGGAGTCGAACCGCTGCGGCAACGGCCTTGTACATGGGCGCCTGCTCTATCCACTAAGCTACCGACGCCCCAACACGGATTTATTTTAAAAAGTTTCTGAACAAGAACTGGAACTAGTTCAATACACACTATATTAAAAAGGACACAGCGCCACCTATCGAGGCGGAGTCAGATGTACTTGATCAGAAATTCGATTTTCTCTTCTACATGTATACTCAGACAAGACGAGAAGTCCGACTTGACTGATTAGCCGAGCTATGAGCTTAGCTCGACTACTGCGTGCATTTAAACGTACTGACTGATGGTATAAAACAGTCAATAAAACAGGTTTTTCAACAACTGTTAATCAACGCATCAACAAGAGGTCCTTGAGCATACAGTCACAGATGTGCACACAAAATATGAGGCTGATTGGTCCAGTAGTTTGAAAGATTAGCTGCAGACAGACAGATACGAACACACACTCATACACTCATACACTCCCTCACACAACCAAACGCATGATCCCTTCCACGTTTATGCCTGGTGGGGATAATAATACCACACAATAAATAGAGGGCTGCACAGTAAACCCAGTGATCGCTGACTGGTATCGGCCTATACCTCTTCAAGCAATCCTTGATGAACCCCAAAAATCCTGATCAGGCACCTTACCTCCTAGCTCTATTCAAATACAGCCTGTTGGATAGTACACTATGAATGGACTAGCATGCTAAGTGTTCACAATGCACATTTGTCAACTAAAATCATAACAGTAACACCGTCTCTGTACAGCAGCCAGAAAAAACAAGAGCCTTTCTCATAGTGTTTCTATTATTTTGAACCCTACACTCTGATATCGTCCTGCTGCACGCTACAATGCAACACTGCAAGTGAAAAAGGGTGAATTTTAAGGGTCATAAGAAATCCAGCAACAATCCACACACACACACACACACACACACACATATTTTCATTAGATGTTAAATATACATCGATGACAGACAGTCAGATGTGAATCATGTGTGAGATGTACGAACGATGGTGGGAACGTGAGAAAGTGAGAATGAGAGAAACCGTAACTCTTCTGGTTAATAACGCATCACCAGAGCCACCAGGTCATGACCTCTGCTCACACTCCGTTTTATTTCAATTACACACACAAGGCCTTGTATCTTGTGCGTGTGTGTGTGTGAGTGTGTGTGTGGACTGAGATGGAGTGTGAATGGTGTTTATTTGGTCATGGGTCTAAACCGGATGGAAAGGTGTGGGTAATAGCAGCACAGGGAGATGATATCATGAACGTACACACACATGTGGCTGTGTGACTGTCAGTGGTATGGTCTTACTGGGATAGGAGCTCATGCTACATTGGCGTCCGACTGCCGTGTCCTTCCCGGCATCGTCTCCTGCAGCGGGTTGGTCGTGGGAACGGAGTGCGCTCGCATTGAGGCAGATGACAGGCCGGCGTCTTTGTCTGAAACAAAGATGATCGGACACTTAACACAGTGGTACCTAACAGAGACACTCTTGACTTAATTTGTTTCTTCTCCGTTTGTCTCCTCTCATAGTCTCCTCGTCTTCGCCAGTTTAAAGAAGAAATAAAGATCACTGACTAATTAAAGCTGTTACCATGACCTACAAGTTACCTCTGCTTCCCAGATTATAGATACGACCCGTATAATATCATAGAGGTAAGTTGTTGTCAGCAGAGCAGCGCAGTTTGGTGTGCCCTCATTCTGACTCAGCTGGCATCAAACACACAGGCTCCACTGTAAACACACAAACACATGTCGCATACGTGTCCAAACAGAGCAGAACCAGAAACCAACAGTGACCATCGCACAGAAACTGGTTACAGATGAAACAGATGAAGCTTTTTCTCCCAGCCGCTGTGTCATCAGGCCTCCTGCCTCTGTAAAGATCCTGGCTCGGGATAGTCTCGCCTCACTGCAGGTGTAAGTGTAAGCGGGTGTGGGTGGAGACAATCCAGAGAGAGTGGGACAGACCAAGGCAGAGAAAGAAGAAGAGATGCGGGAGCAGATTAGAGGCGTCCTTGGCGCCTGTCTGTGGTTCCAGCGAACTGATGTGTCACCCGGATCCTGAGGGTGCTGACAGCAGAGCTGGGAAAAGAGGTTGTTGACGCCACTTAGAGTCATTTTGCTTTTTATATGATCTGGGAATCTTTGTCTGTTTTGTCCGTACAGCAACAGAGGAAGAAGAAAAAGTGCAGCCACTGTCTTCACATCTTTAACGAGATGTTTTTTTGTTTACTTACAGTGGAAACCATCAAGATAATCGTTGGCTTTAGGAAAACATCACGTTTTGGCTCAGTTTGGTCACCAAAACACGGCTGGAGATCAGGGCTGCCACCAACAGCTATTTTCATTGTCAATTAAATTGCCAGTTATTTTCTTGATTAAAGCCGGGCTACAGGAGTTTACAATCCTAACTGAAATCAGGTTGCATCACGCACATAAAGAGAAACTTCACAGGTTTTCTTTCCTCTAACCTTGAACATGCACACACTACCAGTATAGACAGTTTCAATGTCTGCCGACAGTAGTATGCTAACTAATGTTAGCCTCAAGGGCTAGGATGTTTACAAGTGCAACACCGTCAGCTGTTCTGGGACTGACGTTGCCTTGTAACCCTAAGAGACAATCTTTTTCAGACACCTGGACCAGTGAAGTCATTTTAGCAGCAAGTACAGAAATGACCTCGTGTGCCTCGAGTCATCTGATAATCTGTTCAGATCGGCCTTTGGAGAGACCACCAATCAAACAATTTCGAACAAATAGCAGCCGATAACGATTAATGGCTGATCAACTGGAGCCCCCTAAAGCTGAGTTCACATAACACGATTTTTACCCGCAATTTTGACGTTGCAGAGGATCTTGAGAGCCACCTTGGGTCGGAGGTGAGTCGGCAGATCGTCTGCCACGACGAGTCCTCATGTGTGAACAAGTCTACGAGCAAGTTGCCCCCTTGTCTGTGACTGGGACTGGATATCTGGCATGCTAGAAAACTGGAGAAGTCTGACACAACTGACAAGGAGCATCAGCCAATGAGAGGCGGGATACGTCCCACGTCAGCATGCAGGAGTAGTCTGGGGCCATTTAGTGGCTGTTTTGGTAAGGAACCGGAACCAGGGCGAGAGAGACAGGATCCAGAATTCGATGGATGCGCCTTTCCGTCAAAATAAAAGCACCAAGCTAATAAAAATGCGGTGAAACTTATAATTATTAATTATAATTTACAAGAAAGGCCCAAGCCATTAGGTTAATCGATTTTCTTACACCCCTCATCACCCCAAATCGATGGTGTGCCAGAATTTAAAGTTTTACTTTGGCGAACACTTTTACTTTGGTGAATTTGGTGAATTCCGGATCCGCTCTCTAGACCGGAACCAGAATCCAGACAAAATTCAGAGTGAATGGAAACCAGGCTCTTCGCCATACGTGAAGAGCCTGGTGACGTGAGGCTACGCAGGAGGACGGAGGAAATGTGAGGAGGACAAGCCGCAGGGTTGCCAGGTCCACTTATTAGCCGCGACTTTGGGCTTGTTTCTAAAGTGGAGTTGCTTATTTCGGCTTGCTCTCTAAACATCACATTTCTCTATATATATCCATCTAATAAGTTATTTAAATGCATGATAGTCGCTTCTTTTGGGCTTGTTTCCATAGCCCTGGTTGCTTGTTTCTCTCCCAAGATCTGGCAACACTGACAAGTCGGCAAGCAACAACAACAATGGCGGCGTCCACAGGATCACGGGGAGCGCATTGTGTTTGGACCCAGGCCCTGGAGGCTGATCTGATTCAACACTGGGAAGAATATCCATGCCTTTACGATGTGTCGTCTCCAAGTTAAAAAAAATGTAGTTTGGTGACATCACCGTGTTATCTTGGGCTCTGTCAGCGAGGGCTCGGTGGAGAAATCTTGTGGTGTGCACACAGATTGTAACCCAGTTGGCGAGACTCCCGCTGACAGAAACACACGTCGCCATGTATGAACACTCAAAAGATCACGATAGTCTCCATGACGCAAAATCAGGGTGAAAATCGGCTTTAGCTAGAGGAGATATAGCTGAAAGGTAACTTGTCAATATTTTGGGCAAGATGCAAGATTTGAATCAGTCCTTCTCTGAAAACAAAAACTGAAAACATCAATAATTGTAAGGCCGACGTGCATAACAGTTCAGCAAGCACAACAAAACAACTAGAACAGGGCGCCCACTGGCTCGTCTGATGGAGTGGGCGCCCCATGTGCAGGGGCTTTGTCCTTGCCGCAGCGGTTCCAGCCCAAGTGCTGCATGCTGTCCGCCCTCTCTTTACCCCTTTCATACTACAACAACTGTCCTGTCAATTAAAGGCAGAAAAGCCTTTTAAAAAAAGTAAAAAACACACATCAATAGCAGCACAGTAAGGGCTTAAACTACAAGGCTAGCTAACGTTAGCCACCTGACTAAACAAGACTGAACAAAGTCAAATCTGCAGAGTCCCCTCTCTTGGCCTAACCTCTCATGACCAGAGAGAATATCACATCAACAAACACAACCCCTCCACCGCTCAGTCCCAGACCTTGTTGAAGGGTTCCTAGACGGTAGTTTGTGGAACAGAGCTGATGTTCCCAGGTCGGCCTTCACTCCCCTTCCTCTCCTCTCATTTGTTTTCTCTCAGTGCTAATCTAAATTCCTCGTGAACACCTTCCATCACACGCCTGATGATCCGTGCAGCGCGCCCTCCCTGACTAGACTGTTTCATCTGTCCTAAAACACACACACACACAATACACACTGTAGTGTGTTCCTGGCCTTGACCTTTGACCTCATCTACCATAATTCCAGTGTGTTTGGATCCCACACACACTGGCCTCTGAGCGCTAACAGATAAATCCTAACACAAACAGTAGAGGCACACACACATACTCATACAAACTGTTTGTATATGTGTGTTTTCATGTACATGCCTGACCATACATCTCTATCTGCACATGGCTGTGTGTCGACAGTACATGTACTGTTCATGCATTTGTCTGATGACTGTAGAAGAGATGTTAGCATGCTGTCAGTGTGTGTGTGTGGCCATGAGAGTTCTCCCCTCAGAGAGTTGTATTTAATTTAGGAGCATGGCTACGACTCCCTTGACTGCAGTAGGCGTCACGCTCTGCAACGCAGCGGGGGCCCAAAGAGTGGCCAGAGGAGAGACGAGGGAGAGGAAGCTTGTATTGCATCAGGCACAATAAGTACAAATTTGTAAAAGAACAAATCTCCAAATGCATCCAGATCCAACTCTTTCTTAAAGGGTAACTTTGGTATTTTTTTAACCTCGACCATATACTTACATGTTTTTATGTCGAAGTGACTGATAGGAACAACAATTTTTTGACACTGGTCCAGTGTAAAGCGAGACCAATGTACGTCCATCAAAAGTGCTTGTTTTGCCGCTGACAGACTGTCTGACATCATTATGGAAAGGATCCCTCCAGAGACAGACCTTGTCGTTAAAGAGTAAGATCCTTTTGGTTTGAAAAGAAACAGTGCTAAAATCGCTATCGACAAATACACCAGATTGCGTTTAAATAAACAGTAAGTTTAGTGTATATAGAGCCAACATTTTTACGTCTAACTGAGTGAATTAAGGGTTTATTTCAACCAAACTAGAGCTGGTGATTGTTGTTACTGTGGAAAGACGAACCAAGACAGCTTTTTTGAGTTTTATTTTGTTTCTGTTGATTTTACGATGATAAAATGAACCTAACGTTGACCTAACACTATTCACTGTTGCAGACAAATAAACAATGTCGGAATAATATCATGAGTTTTGCAAGAGTTGTGGTACATTCCCATTATCTTGATTGTTTGGTGTATGATGGTCACAAAACCAAGTCCGAACTGTCTTAAGTCAGTGTTTTTCCTATCTTGACATTGCGATATATTTAAACATATTGAATATTATCGTACATTTTTGGTCTCTGTCAAGCAGCTGTCCATTAGTTACTCACTCTACAGCAGGAAACAGCCCTTAACTTGTGTTTTTTACAAACCTAATTTGTTCATGAGTCACTTGCGGTCCATTCAGAATGGATCCATGACCCACTTTTGGACCACGACACACCAGTTGGGAACCACTGTTCTAGTGTACAGTAGGCTTAAACTAGGTCAATAATGGATTTCAAAAGATTTAGGTTTGATAAGCTGATTGAATAGTGGATTCTGATTTCATAAACATGCTATGATCCTTGACTTATTCTTCTTCCACATGTTGTGACCTTTAACCTCTTTTATCATCTCCTTACATGAACTGTGCAGGAGAGCGAACAAACAGAACAAACTGCTGGAATCCCGATGACACAGCAACTTGTCAAGATCCAATTATGCTCTTTGTTCTGTGGCGACACACATTATCCAAGCTTGTGGAGACTTTAACTTCTATGGTCAGATATCTAAAATTATGCTCCAATTTATTCCAAACTGTAAGCGCCCAGCCACAGATGTCTGTGTTAACCTCACGCTGCCGTCTGAGGACATGCACTGTCTTACCTCAAATCCAATTACAACAACAGAGACGAGTGGTTAGTGTGCGTTGCGTGCATGTGGGCTGCATGGATGGATACATACGCTACAAAAAGCGTGTATGTCTGTGTGTGTGTGTTTGCATCTGTTGTCTCTCTGCCTATATGAGAGCAGCATGTCTAAACAGGGCCGTGCTTCAGCCTTGTAAACACTAAACATAGTGGGCCGTGACCAGCGCGCTGCCATGCTGCTTGTGATTAGCAGGTTACAGCAGTGTGATCAGAGAGAGCCAGGCGAGCGGAAACCAGAGAATGTGTTTTATGTGGACCTTATTTTAGCATATATTTCCCAGAATTAGCTCCACCATGGCAGGACTAATTTCAGACGCAGGGATGTAAACGCTAAATATAACGAAGCAAACATCCGACAGATGCAAAGACAGAAACTAATAAAATGCAAACGCTTCTTTGCCAAGTTAGCACATAAACGTGCATTGCTTCAGCGCACATACATATCCGCCCAAACACACACAGAGCATGTGCTGTGTGGGCTGCATAGCTGGGCTATATGTGTTGCCTGTAAAGTTTTCCTTGAAAAGAAAGTTCTAAAAAGATTAGCATCATAAACATAAACAATGTGCCTGAAATGCAAGCATGTGTGGAAATGTGGATGTTTCTATTTGTGTCCGTAACAGCGCCAGCTGAAGGACCAAAGGTCTAAGGTGTCTCATTATCAAGTTCAGAGAGCAGATGTCTTTGTACACAACACTTCCTAGCATACAGAGGTGCTAACTGAGGTGGCGTGGAGGGATCAAACGAGGTCCAGTCCAAGCAGCCCATTACCGCCATAAACAACCACACACTCAAGTACGCCCACCTTAACCCTCTTTGTGCTCTTGTTGCCCTGTTGTCCATGTCTGTCAGCAGCCTCCCCTACACACACCCACCAGCACCTCTGGTACAGGGGCACATGAGCAGTCAAAATAAAGTTATCTCGAAGTAAACATCCACATAGCATTATCGCAAAGACAGAGGGAGCGGGAGGAGGCGGATGAAAGAGGAAAAAGACAGAGTGAGACAGAGGGCGGTGTTATCTGTGTTCATCAGTGAGAGAGAGGAGGTGTTGAAAGGAGAAAGCCCCAAATTCTCCACATCTGTATCTGAAAGAGCCGGAAACACACATTGACACAAGTGAAAACTAATACCCCGTAACCAGCGCGCCGCCATCGAGCATATTAGGGCTCGAAAAACACAAGTAAACACAAGTTGGGGCAGATGTGATGTGTGTGTTGCAGCAGCAGTCAGTGAGGCGTAGAGGTGACGCTGTGCTATCTGAACACTGATCTAAACACATGAGCTCGCAGTCCTGCGCTTTAAAGCCTGAGACTTGTTACGGGAAGGTGTGTGTGTATGTATGTGTGAGTGTGTGTCGGACCAGCCTGTTTTGTATAAAGCCATCAGACGCTGTGGCAGGAAAGGCCAAATCACTTACATATTTTAAAGACAGCGAGGGGAAGAAAAAAAGAGGAAATGAGTGGAAGGGTCTAACAAGAGCTGTGTGTTGCTCTGTGAGTGTGTTGGAGGGGTGACAGCATGTTGGCAACACCTCCAGAATTAACACCTTATCATTCACACATGCATCACAGTGTGTGTGTGTGTGCATGTGTGTGCACACCGTGCGCACAGGCCTGTGTCTACTTTAGAGGCAGGATTATGAGACAGACAGAGGAGGAAGTGTAGCTGTATGAGAGGCAGCTTGGGTAAATATGGGCCATTATTCTTTTGCCAATCCATTGTTTGGGGGGTATTACCATTACCAACAGTAATTCACTGTGAAAAATGGTGGACAATATAATACGGACCCCCACATGTCTTAAAGCAACATTATGGCTGAATCCAAATGTCTGAACTTCACCGCACTTGCAGACTGTGCGGGCGCATTCTCCAGGAAGTCTGGCAGTACTGAGGGCCGTCCAAATCTACAATTCATCCAGTCCACAAGGGGTCCAAAGCTGACTTTCTGCAGACTTCCAGAGCGTTCGCTTGGGGTGCAGAGTTCAGCATAATTCACTGATTTAATTGCCCACGATTCACTGCAATACGGATGTGACGTAGTTTTTTTCTTTCAATAGCCGACTAAAAAAACAAAATTTATGTGTATGTAAAAAAGTTACTGTAGCCTAATAAAACACTACTTGAATCATGCTGACCAGTTATAATATTCAACATGATTCAGAAATATGTAGAAATATAGGCTATACAAGGGAATCAAAATGTATTGTATCATTGTAGGCATTGTAGGAATCGCCTTGTTGTTTACAAATACTTCCAGGTAAAAAAAAAAACAGCAGTTTAGCTGTATATGCTGTATATATATGTATAAACATATATATACATATATATATATATATATACATGTATATATATATATATATATATATATATATAAATATATATATATATATATATATATATATATATATGTATATATATATACATGTATATACATGTATATATATATGTATATATATGTATATACATGTATATACATGTATATACATATATATATACATATATATACATGTATATATATATATACACATATATATATATATATATATATATATATATATATATATATATATATATATATACACATATATATACATACATATATATATATATATATATATACATATATATATATATATATATATATATATATGTATGTATATATATATATATATATATATCACATTTTTCACGTCACTGTATCACAGTTTAGACTAATCTGATGTTTGTAAAGTCCATAAACACAATGATTGAACAAACATTACTATTTCTGTGTGCACATTTTGTAATTAATAACATGGTTATCGTAGATTAGCTGGGTTAGCCGTTAGCTGTTAGCCTTTAGCAGTGTCTGTAATAACTCAGTAACTCAATAAACGGTCTGTGAAAAAAAATTTTTTTCCAGTGGATGTCTTAGTTACAACATACAACAACTAGTATGTCACAGAGACTAAGGAATAATGTTCATATAACATACTGATCTCACTGACAACAATAGTACAGCCAGAATATTCACATTTTAAAAAAAATTTAGCAGTCTGCAATTCATGTTTATGTTTTGAATTCGTGTTTTGGCCTGTTGCGCCACCCACCGCTGTCTACCAGTCACGCAGTCAGTAGAGTCTCAGCATCAGTTACAGTTACGACTGAGCTACAATGGCTGACGGTATGACAATAACCCAAACAGCCTCATTTTGATTCCCAAAAATGCCAAGACAAAACTGGAGGCAAAGCGAGGGTCTATAGGAGATGCTTTTGAACGGTGGAGACGGTTGAAAACAGAGAAGAATTTGAAATCAGATGTCGAAGTGGCTACTCTTCTAGCATCATAGCTAGACAGGGATGGACATTTCGAATACTGTTATTCATTTTCGATCATACATTGTAGCCCATGTGCAGGTGGGTCATCGACCCGACTGATATTTTTGAGAAACAAACGTTAGCAGTACAGCAAGCAGCATTAGCAGTGTCCTGGTACATAGCATTAGCAGCCGGCTCCTCCTCAGCTGTATCCAGGCAGCAGCGTTAGCAGCAGAGAAGCCGGACTTGCTCGACCGGTCCGCTGGAAAACCGAAGATCAAGGACGCGGCGGCACGGCCCTGCCACAGCAGCCGCCCGTGGGCAAACAAATCAGTCTTCAGCATGCCGCTGTCCAGCAACCTCGAATCTGTAGGGGAGGGGGGCGGACACGACTCGCGGCAGTATTTTGAATTTGAGTGAATTTTCTTACATACAGCACCTTTAAATGCAGTATGCCAAAAATACAAGGGTGCCCTACTGCAGTGGCTTTCAAACCTTTTGGGCCCAAGACACACCAAAGGGCAAGCTAAAATCTCAAGGAACACCTGTATTTATACCTGTGTACAATAGCTTTTATAATTTGCGTTATCACATAAATGAGAAAAAATAATCCATTGTCCCACTCACGGCTTTCTCCTTTTAAATGTTACCATCCCTCACACTGGCTGCCAGTCAGAGCTTTTGATGTGTCACGTACTAATATGCTTTAATAATGCAGTATGAATGAAGCATCGTGGAATACTCCCATCAGCTGTGATCATGAGTTACTTTCAAACATTGAGATGGTGCAACAATCAAGAGACCTGACCAGCAGAGGTCAGATTTACTGGAAGAAAAAAAAAAATGTTTTACTTCTCCATACAAGGTTCAACTGTATGTGATGCTTTGTTTGCTCCACATCATCCATCTCAAACATGCATCACATTCCACATGATGTTTCACCATTTACAGCCAGCTTTATGACGCATGATAACAAAAACACAGGAATCATACATAATTGAATAAAACCTTTCCTCCATGGCATGTGGGGGCACAGGGGAAGGACTAATGCATTCTTTATGGGCCACGGCGACTCTGCATGGTTACTGACCACTCCAGGAAGCAGGAGATGGACCGTGGGCTCACCCTCCCAAAAAACTTCCTCTCCAAGCTGACCTCAGCATTTATTTAGATCTTCAACACACCACAGCCAAACACACACACCGGTGTTTCTGTGTTGTGTGCATTGTTAGCTGGCAGCAGGAGAGTTTGGTCTGGTGAATATTTGCTGGGCATACACTGAACAATTCTGACCTGATTTTTGAGAGGCACAACTCATGTTAGAGTCTGACTGAACTGCTGTGCAGTATAGCAAGGACCAATAATGTTTAGGGGGCAAACCTTGACTTCAATTCATCCAAACCAAACAGGGCAGGTAGGAAAGAAATGTCATCATCCACCCATGTCCAGAAGGGTCCGCGCAGACCCCTGTGCAGATGCCCATGTGCAACTCATTTTTTGCAACCATGCAGACTGTAGGCATAGCAAAAGCGCTGACTGTGCATGCTCCAGTCTCTTGCTACACACTCTGCTGCCACCTCACCACCATGAAGTTAGTTTTAAATTGGATGTTTGACAGATATTCACTCTGGACCCAGCAGCATCTTCTTATGCCCAGTTCAGACCAAAGACTCACGACAAGACATGTTGAAACAGGCAACTACTTGCAATGCACCATTCTATACAACTGTGGGTTCACACCAATGCAACTAGATGAGACTGTGTATCATCTCTATGCAACAACTCTCTGTAATAACCAGCGGCAATTAATCAGTCAATGATTTAATGATGTGGGGGCATAAGCACACGCAGGAAGCAGCAGCAGAGACCCACTATCCGACACCGGCACAAGTGAGGATGGAAACAGAGGGCTTGGCAGGGGATGGAGCTCCTGCTTCAGCAAGCAAACACGCTGCCTGTGGTCATTTTGACTTGACATGAGCTTACCGTCCTCCTACTGCCAACATTGGATGAGAGTGGAACAAAAGCCCAGCTCAGACCAAAGACTTGCAACATGACGAAACCGTTTTAGAACATTGTAGTGGTGTGAACTGGTCAGTCTGAGCTTGAATCGCACCTGCAAGTCAGCTGGTCAAATAGCCAGTGGCTGATTTAGGAAAGTAAAGCACATCACCTATTTCTACAGCTGATCAGCTTGTCTTAAAGGGAAATTTCGGTTTATTTCAACCTGTCTCCTATCGTCCTAAATTTGTTTCAAGTGACTAGTGACATAGAAATAATAGTTAACATGTTAGCTGTTAGCCTAGATACAGCTGTAGCGTCAAAACGTAAGTGAACGGGCACCCTTCAAGTGCAAAGTTAGTCCACTAAACAAGCTTTTTTTCCACAAAGACCGCCTTATATCGTTAGGATAAATGTCAGAGAACATATAGAACATGACATGTAAACGTGTTGTCTTACCTTACCGGTGCGCTGCCATGTTTGTTTACCATCTAGCTCTGCTTTCCAAAGCGCAGCCGAAATATATCTCGCCAGCTCTAGATAAAGCCCAGCTGGATACTACTCCAGGTGGAGGTGTCTCGTCCTCGGTCACATCCAGACCTTGAAAATAAGGTTGCAACCGGTCCCATTCCTTGCAACAGAGGCAGTCCTCTTCTGTGGGCACTGGGGCACAGCATTCACAGGTACACCACCAATCTCCAGAGCTACGCAGCCTTCCAGCAGCCATTCCTCCTCTCTCGTCCTCTACCTGTTGCGCCTCTCTCTCTCTCCTCCTCCGTTCTTCAATTTCAAGAAGCTCTTCGTCAGTGTATTCTGGCTCAAATAAATAAATAAGGGCGGCCATCAAACTCTGCAAAATCAAATTCCTCCTCCACAAAGTCGAAGTCTGGCAAAAAGTCAGCCATTATTCTATAAATCTTTCATAAAATAAATGAATGAACTTTTCAGGCTACTGTCCGGTTCTGCCTTCCAGCTGTTGCTGCTTGTTCAGGCACGCTATGAGATCGCTGCTTGTTCTCACGATATTTCGGCCGCGCTTTGGAAAGCAGAGCTAAATGGTAAACAAACATGGCAGCGCACCGGTAAGGTAAGACAACACGTTTACATGTCGTTTTCTATATGTTTTCTGACATTTATCCTAATGATATGAGGCGGTCTTTGTGGAAAAAAAGCTTGTTTAGTGGACTAACTTTGCACTTGAAGGTTGCCCGTTCACTTAAGTTTTAACAGGTCTGACGCTACTATGCGTCCCGGCTGTATCTAGGCTAACGGCTAACATGCTAACTATTGTTTCTATGTCACTAGTCACTTTAGGACGATAGGAGACAGGTTGAAATAAACCGATATTTTCCTTTAAGACAAGCTGATCAGCTGTAGAAATAGGTGACGTGCTTTACTTTCCTAAATCAGCCACTGGCTATTTGACCAGCTGACTTGCAGGTGTGATTCAAGCTCAGACTGACCAGTTCACACCACTACAATGTTCTAAAACGGTTTCGTCATGTTGCAAGTCTTTGGTCTGAGCTGGGCTTTTGTTCCACTCTCATCCAATGTTGGCAGTAGGAGGACGGTAAGCTCATGTCAAGCCCTCCTGTTTCTGCCGGGGGATGAAGGGACCGTCAATTGTATGATTAATAGAACCATGTGCGCATCTGCGTGACTGCAGCTCTCCACGGACGTTGAGTACCGCAAGTATGCCTAGCCTTGAGAAAGTCAAAACTTGGACTGACCAGTTTTTGCAGAAATGGACTTTTGAGCTCTTTTTGGGACGTCTGTCTCCACATTGTTGTGAACGTACCTCTGCTAACATGTAAACTTCTACCTGCCCCGACCCCTGGATCTTTCAAAGAAATCTTTATTGCCAGAACAGTCCAGAGGGCCCCCAAACACGTACAGCGTGAGCACTCAGGTCGTGGTTTGACGATCAGATCATAGATCAAGAGCTTTGGCTTTACATCGCAGACGATTTACTCGTACAGTGAGAGCTGGAAGTTAAAAACATTTCTAAAGCAGGCTAAAATCTTGCTGTGCCCGCCCAGCGTGACTGAATTTATCATTTTATTTATCATTACACTGAAAGATGTCAGTGGAGTCTGGGACTGTAGGTTATGATGCTGACCTCCTGCCACTTCCTCTCACCCTGAGAGTCATTCATAGCAGCAACTCAACAGCTCCCTCACTCCATCGCTCCCAGACCCCCCCCTCCCCTCCTATCTCACCACCTCCCTATCACCCCTCTCTGCTCCTCCCCATCCTACAAGACTTGTGTGTATCACTTTAACCTTCAAAGATAAGTGATAAGTGTGCACTTGTGTGTGTGATTGTGTGTGTAATTAATGAGCTTGCGGGGGTGGGGACATTCCATCAGACGGCTGTCTCCATGTACAATCAGTCGTTACCGTGGAAACACACAGAAAAGAACCAGATTTTCATTAAAACACACAAACTTGGTCGGAGACAGACACCCTCCTTATTCCAACATTTATCCTATCTCTGACCTTTTAATTACACGCAATTACACAGACAAAAACACACATTTATCTTCCTCCTCCGTCTCATATCACCGACTGTATCCTGAGTCCATGCTAACCACGGCGGTTATTAGCCCTAACTTCTGGGACTGCTCTCTTTTCTTTGTAGTCAGTTGGGTCTGTCCGGTCGCTGTCCGGTTGGTGAGGCCGCGGTTATTTATCACCCGACGGTGAAATGGAGGGGGCTGCCGGGCGCCCGGGCCTTATTAGTGAGATTTACAGTGTGCAGGAAAGGCTCTTAAAGGGGGAAATTCTCCTATAAGCACCATCAGCTGTTCATCAGATAACACCCACATGACTGGACCAGGACGTGGGCCATGCACGAGAAGTCAAACACACACACACACATACACACACAGAAAGGTAAAACGGAAACATGCCGATTTCCCATTTGGTTTAAAACATAGACCAGGGTGACCTCACACTGTCTGTGGTGGTATTTAAAACACTGAAATAATAATTAAACCTTAGCAGAGGAAGCACTAATATTTTTCTTGTATTATCTTCTTATATTTTAGCTTCTTTATTCGGCTCATAGTTAGAGAGACTTAAAAATTATTAATGACATCTTTCAGCTGAAAAAATCCACACCTAAAAATGTCTGAACACATCACATTTCCTGTGTTAGCATGTAGCGACACTAGCCAACTTTTAACATTTGACGCAGTGCTATAATTTTGACGGCTTCCATGTTAAAATTAACCTAGCATGCCGGATGTGAAAGTACCCTTGTTTTCCTACTGTGAGCACCTCTTATCACAATCATGTTTCTTAGAGTGCATCTAACCGCACCTCCACACACACAAATAGCCTTTACATCCCTAATGTGCTGGTGTTAGCAACATTTGCCACGGTCACACCTGATGAAGCACCTCTAACCAACCTTCCACAGTGTGAGTGTTAAAGTTAAATGTGTGCTTGTCGTATCTCACGTCTCTAAGCGGTCGGCCTGCATGCCCTTATCGGGGCTCTAAGTGCTGGAGAGGGTGAGAAAAGATGAACAGGGTCTCTGTCATATGTCTCTGTCACAGCCTCGGGGTTCAGGATCTGCTCTGATAGCAGCCAACAGCATCATTTGTCACTTCGTACATGCGTAAGTGTTGTTTGACACACAGATACAACAGATAGTCACACATTTAAGAGCTGGTATTTACGGTTTACACACACACATAAAATGTCACAGCCACTGCCGTTTCCTCCAACACTACAGCTGCTGCAAAACCTCTCTCAAGATCTTCGGCTCTAGTTTCGCAGACCAGGCGCGGTGGAGGCGCAGCGCACCTGCGCTTCGCCAACTGGGTGTGGCCAGGCGGATTTTGTTGTTTGTGCGGAGTTTGGCACACCGTGCGCCTGGCGCAGCTACTCCTCTTTCCCACCTCCATCCCTCCTACCGGCGGAAGTCGGAAAGAGGGAGGAGAGAAGGCGTGGAGTGGGTTTTACACACATCACACCAATCAAATGAGCCCCTCTCCTTGCCCTTAAATGCGCCGCACGAAGGCGTAATGAGACTTTACTCAATTCACCATGGCAGAAGAGAGCAGCAGCGTCAGACAGCCAGACTTCTCCCAGGAGGAACCTGATGTTTTGGTCCGGGAGGTCCAAGCTCGCAGTGTCCGAATATACGGAACTGCGAGCAGACCTCCACGGGCTGATGATGCAAAGGTAGCCTGGGAGGAGGTCACCACAACTGTAAGTCAATGATGCGTTTCTCTCATGCGCTCTCTCCCTCTCTTTCTCTCTCGCAGTCTTACTCTGTTTCTTTTCTTTTGACTTTTCTAAGATGACAGATGCTGAATATATACTCCCTATCTGATGCTGTGGCTGTTTGTGGTTGGCTGAGAGGGATGTGAACTCATTAGTCTGCAGCTGTGTTAATCAAATCAGGTTGGGTTTCCATTACGCGTGCCAAACATGCCAAACAGTGCCAGTCCCCTTTGATCTGACATCAGGTGTGACGGGACAGTCGATATAGAGATACATTTATGTGCTGATTGCAGATAGTTGCATTGAATAGTGGTTTTGTGGGTATTTATTGCATCGTTAATGTGCCTGATATTCTGGAAACCTGCCTGTGAGGTTTTGGTGACATGTAGGCACTGTCCGCCGGTCAGCCAAACTTCGGCTTACACCAGCTGCGCTCCCCCTGCCCTGACAGTAGACGTGGTTTCAGTTGGCGAGCTTTTAGTGCACCTTCGGCGAAGCCTTTTGGCACGAAACTGTCACTGTGCCAAGCTGGATCTGTCAACACCTCCCTCTGCTGCGCCGCCACACCCATCTCAGCGCACCTCGGTCTGCCAAACTACCAAACTAAGCGCGCCTCGGGTTGCGCTGCTCGAAACTAGCTCTGTGCGGGGCTCGCCACCCTGCGCTGCACCGGGAAACTAGAGCCCCTTGTGTAAATCAGGAAACTATATATTTACTTGTGTGAGCATGCACATAAAGTCTGAGGCCCTACATGTTTGCTTATATCTTTGAAAACAGATATTTTCTTCTATGTTTTGGCCTCTCGTCCACATGCAGAGTTTTAGGTCACTAAAATGGTAGTCTCTATATACAGACTCTACATTCAGTGAATGTAGAGTCTGTAGGCAAACCCCGGAGATCTTGCCTCCGGAAGAAGAGCGGAAGAGGTTTCCGGTTGTAGGCTGTTTGTAGTCCGTGTGATATTGACCAATCACTCTGAATCCATCACAATGGTTCAGCATATTTACTTATATATAAACGGAAGTTGGAAACGGAAATTCGCCTCCTCCGGCCAAATCAAACTACCCTGGAAATCCAGAGTTCTCGCGAGAGCACATTTTGAATTTGCTCAGCGAGTCACTCTGGCAATCAGTAATGATGCTCATTACCCATGCCGTTGGAGCCAAGTTACACCAATCACATTGGTGTATCTGATATAGGCGGGCCAGAGGCAAGCTAAACAGATGACGACAGCGCTGCGACGACGAAGTCCAGAATCAGTCAGTAAACATTGCAAGATGGCTACGGGTGAACACCAGTTGTTTGAAATGGCTTTGGCCGCTACAATGAACGAGTTAGACTTGGCTTTTTCTCTAAAAGAGGAACAGAAGACGGCGCTCGAATCTGTCCTTTGCAAGAAGGACGTTTTTGCTGTTTTGCTGACCGGATACGGCAAGAGTCTAATCTACCAGTTAGCTCTGCTGGTAGCGCTCTGGATACGTCACCCCGTGTATTGTTCTGATTGGTCGTAGTGTTATCCAGTTGCATGCAGTGATATTTTCAAATCCATGCTGGTGCCGCCCCTCGAGTTGGACCATTTGCAATACTCATAGCCAGACCCTAAATCTTCTAGATTTGGGTCTGGATTTCCAGGCTAAAATCAAACCAGAATGCCAAAAAATCGGGGGTCTGCCCCCAGAGGCTGTATCGCCGTCTGCCGGAAGTCAGACGCCGAATACAGCCGATGGGTTCCGAGAATGCTAAAACGGAGACTTTTTAAGACGCCCTCTAAAGCCCGGTATGCACTGTGTGATTTGGGCTGTCCCAGACAAAAGATGACCAACGTGAAAGAGACGTGGTGATATGTTTGGTCGTGGCTCAAAAACTGTGGTTCTTTGTCGCACAGTGACAGAAGTTCAAGGATGGCTGTTACGGTCTTGTGACCAAAAATAGCCTGGAATAAAATTTTGACTATGTCAGAAATTTGGGATGACCATCTCACTGTGTAACTTGTGTTACCACCTACGTCTGCTAACCAACCAATAAAAATGCAGCATGAAATTACGCACTGGCGCTAAACCCAAACAAACAGACGGATAACAGCTCACCATGGAGGCAAAACACGTTAAAAGAAATGTGTGGATTTCCAGCAAAGAGGAAAACCTTGTGGAGTTGCCTGTATGATGTGTCCTCCAGCTCTCACCGTGACCGCGTAAAGAAGGACGAAGCATTGAAGGAAATAGATGCGGAGTTACAGCTACACCTAGCAGCTAGCAAACACACACACACACACACGCACACACACACACACACACACACACACACACACACACTGCAGTATATAGTGCCCAAAATCTGTAGGATATTTAGTTTTGTGAGCCTCTATGTTGTGCTTCACAGTTGGAGAGGTAATAACCCGTGCAGCATCCTTGTGCACTCAGTATGGGAAGCTTTTACATCTTACGTTGTAGCCTGAGCTGTCATCGTACAGTCTGTATACATCAAACTTGATGTCGTACCAAAGTTTATCAGATCCATGTCGCACAGTGTAGCTGCACCAAACTTATAACGCTGCTTAAATCTCACAGTCTGTGGGAGCTTTAGGTGCAGATTTATCAAAATTCCAGTTGCTGTGTGTCCCTGTGGACATGTAAAACAGAGTGTTTGGGAAATGATGGCATCATTTCCTCAATTTGAGCTTTCCCATTGCTGCGTTGTATAATGAGCATGCGCCAGAAACAATAACAACAAAGGCAGACTACAGGTTTGTTTCTGTTTTGTCAGCACTGTCTGGTCTAATGATGACTTTACACTAAAACTTTGTATTGCTGCACCAATTCAAGGACAAACAGAGGCAGTTTTGAATCAGGCCCAGTCCAACCAGCAGATGGTGGGACAACTCTGAAAGTGGGATCGTTGTTAGTGGAGTGGAGGGAAAAGATTTTGCATTTCCAGAGTGTCACTCATATCGCTGAGTGAGCTCCTTCATCCTTATATCAAAGGGGAATTAAGGTTGATGAGATATCCAGTCACTGCTGAAAAGGTAGGCTGTATATTACCAACTTTACGATGAGGGGACTAGGGTTTGGTACCGAACTCTGAACCTTTAAGGGTACCAACCAACTTTCGTCAGTACCACCAAGTACCACCACCTCACGTTAAATCCATCTGCGCCGGTACCTGAGAGCGCCGGGTTTCAACAAGCGGTGGAGGTGCCACAGAGCTCCTTAGCTTGGCTTCCCAGTGAGTCAAAACTACAGCTGCAGCCCTGATCTGCTGTGATAGTTTTGGGTAGTTTCTGGTCTATTTTCTTTTCTTGATTTGATTAGTAATAGCCTTAAATCACTGCTAAACGAGCACATAAACATACATACACAAAGGCAGACAGACAGAGAAAGAAGATTAGCTCTCTGTGATTAGAAAAGAGCAAAGGATCAGAGGGGTCTTTTAGTCTACTACATCACCCCTGAAGCTCCTTCAAAGTTACATTTTTGTTAAAAGAAGTAAAGTATGGCAAAAGGTACAGTTGGGTACCAGTGAACTGCAGGTACCTTAACTGGTATCAGTATCAGGTACTCTACCCTAGAGGGAAGACAATTTAGCTAATGCCGGCGAGAGTTTGGAAATGTTTTTGCTTTCTCAGCTTTTGCAACAAAAACAGAAGAGCCGTGTAAAATAGAGAGTTGTCGTGCGACAGACGGGGGTTGTCGCACCGCTCCTGTTGCCGGTGGAGCCGCTGTAATTGATTAACAGGGGGGCGAGCTGCTATGGGACTTGCGCTGCTGGCTAATGTCATCTGCATGCTAACAAAGTGGCTAATTGTCCTGTTATTTTAGGTGCAAATAAAATCTGACTTATTAGTCCCTGATCCCTAGGCCCCGAGATCTCAAAGGCATTAGGAGTCTTCAGGTTATGACCCCTACAGTACTTTGGTGCAAGAAATGACCCAAACTCTGCCTTGCTCGAGCAGATAGCAGGTTTCAGCACTAAAAAAAGCAGCTTTATGATTTTGATTGCTTTATAATGTTACCCAAAGTCTTGCAATCTCTTTGGCAACATGTTCTTGCTTGGCAAAATGAGTTTATTTAAATAGTGAAAAACTCTCCAGCAGCCGCTGTGGTTTCACTGGCCTCAGACCGAGCAGGCACAAAGCCCGTCCAGGACTTCAAGTTTTGACATCCATTCAAGCCTTCAGCTGTGATGTTATATGTATGAGCCCGCTAAGCAGATCTTGTGGAGCACTTTCACTATCATCCATATGCAGAAGCTTCTTCCTTCCTCCCAGCCAGCGGCGGTTGTGGGCTGGACGCTCCTGACGACAAACGCCCTTCCTCAGAAGCCAAAGAGATTGGAGTGATTTCTTAAGTTGTTTTCTTGGCCTCCGCTACAGGCACAACAAAAGTGTTTCTATGTGAGTCAGTGGGCGCTTATGTGTCTTTAGTATTTGCATTTGTGTGTGGGTGTGTTTATGTGTGTGTGTGAATATGATAACTATGAGGATGGTTATTTTAGAGTCAGTTCCTCTGCTCCTCTGAGGCTGTCAAAGAGACAGAGAGGCAGGATGAAAGACCACAGAGAGAAAACCGCAGAGGAAGAGTGAACGTGTGTGTGTGTGTGTGTGTGTGTGTGTGTGTGTGTTTGAATACAAGCGGCCATATTTACATGGCAAAAGTTCATTTCTGCTCTTTGAAGTGGGGAGTATCAGTGTCTTAAGAAAACACACTGAGGAAAGGGCAGCTGACTGTGTGTGTGTGTGTGTGGGTGCAAGCGAGAGAAAAACAGAGCAGAAGAAAAAGAGATGAAACCATTAATAACTTCTTTATCACAGAGGTCCCTCTCTGCCTTCATCTCCTTCTCGTCCTCCCTTCATCCTTCTTCTGCCTCTCTAAATCTCTCCCGCCAGGCTTTCTTTCACTACCTGTCTTGTAGCAGCAGAGTGATGGGGCTTGGTGGCTCCAGCCCTCATAAATTTGATAATAAGTCTCTTCATTAATGTGATACTAACTCCTCCCATCATCGTGCATGTGTGTGTGTGTGTGTGTGTGTTTCCCTGGTCTCACCCTTATCTCCTACAGAGACAAAAAGGGCAAGTCTTGTGAAAAAGGGAAAAGATTACATACACAGAAAACAGCTGGAGGGGAAAAAGAGCAGAAGATAAATGAGAAAATGATACAACACACATAGATGATAGCTGGAGTAAGAAAGGGAAGTCTCCACATTAGAAATAAGACAAGATAGTATCAGGGAAAAGAATTGTGTGATTCAAGACTGAACTGTAAGGAGCACTGGGCTGGAGTTCTGGATGTTGACAGAACAGAGCTAATATTGGTGCTAATTTTGTTACGAAAACTATGATGAGACGAGACTAAAATGTTAGTGGTGGGTTATCAGACCTTCAAAATGCATGATATTTTCCCCCAGCTGTGACTCTGGTCTGTCTGTCAAACAAGTTTACAGTTGGCAAACAATGAAGCTGGTGGTGCTCAGTGGCTCGGCAGGGCTAATGGGCGCCCTGTAGTTCATAGAATACAATGTACGATAGACATCAGGTTGTCAAACTGCCCTAAAATATTCCTGGAAACAGCCACCATGGAGGAGAAGCTCCTGGACCAACTGGTGGTACTCCCCATGATCCAGCCTCTTTTTTAGGGTCTCATGTACCCACACAGATCTCTGTTTATCTGCAGAGATTATCAGTGTGTGACGTAAACAGTGACGTGGGAGGGAAGCCGCGGCTGGTCAGTCCTTCGGCGATTCTCTCGTAAGTCCGCCCGTTCTTCACCGTCCCCGTCATCTGACAGTTAATGGCCTCTTCATTTGCGAGGACAAGGAGGGCGCACAATTCCTTGTCTCCCCAGTTGCTCATCTTTACAGTGTCTGTCAGGTTTGTGTTTCCCTCTTGCTACTAGCTGCTCGCTAATTCCTGCTATCAGTACATGCGGCGTCATCAACAGCTCCTCCCACAAGTCATCAACAGCCCCTCCCGTAGTGGAAGGCTGCCTCGTTCTTTTTAAACCAAAAAGGTTCCACAAATATGTCTACCCCTATGAGGCAGAAAATTGGGCACCTTGGATCAACTCGCCAACCCGGCCCTCTGTGTCTAAACGCTTGCAGCTTGCCGGCAAAACGGCCCAACGTTCACCAAAAATCTGGCAGTGTAAAAGGGGCTACTGATTACTGTGATACGAATAAATAAATAACTGTAGATTGATTACACAGGAAGGTTAGAGTAAGTCCCAACCTTGTGCGCATGATATCTCAAGAACGGCTTAAGGGAATTTCTTCAAATTTGGCACAAAGGTTAACATGGACTGTACATTGGTTAAATTGATTATGGGATGTGTGAGGATTCACAGAATGAAGAAGATGCCCCGAACGACAGCAAGTTAATGACACCAATTCTTTGAAATGGGAGCACCGCATATTTACACTTTGCTACAGATGGCAGCAGCATGACAGGGTGCTGAGTTAAGTGCCACACCAATGGGTCAGTCCTCTCTTTGTCCGTGCTTGAGCTCTCCCTCAATCCAGGACAAGGGCCAGAGCAAGTAGGTACTTTACTTTGTAACAACATTTCTACTTCTGCAGATATTCCGTATCACAGCAACCAGATGCAACCAACGTATCTCAGCTGAAACTAAAAAACAGTGTCGCAGTTGTATGCCTCCGCATACCAGTCAAGTTTCTCCTACAGTTTACATCCGTGTCTGTGAAAACATGGATGCTTCACACACACATCTTTCCCCCAAACAGCACAGAAGATCTGTACAATCAGCACAGTTTCAGGGTGGACACCCAAGATTAGTGTCACCAATTCTGTATCCGACCAAATGTTTCCCCTTCTGTTCCTGAGATATGACATTGGATAATGGCCAGAAAAGTCTTTTGTGCAGAACATTATGATGTCACAGTGACGCTGACCTTTGACCCTTTGGATATAAAATGTTACTACTTTATTATTCTATCCTATCAGACATTTGTGGGAAGTTTTGTCATAATTAGCAAATTAATTCTTGTGTTTTGCCGAAAAACATATTGTGTGAGGTCACACTGACCTCTGACCTTCAACCACAAAACTCTAATCAGTTTACTCTTCAGTCCACGTTAACATTTGTGCCAAATTTAATGAAATTCCCAGTGTTCTTGAGATATCACATTCACAAAAATGAGACAGACAAGGTCACAGTGACGTTGACCTTTAACCACCAAAATCTAATAAGTTCACCCTCGAGTCCAAGTGAATGTTTGTGCCAAATGTGAAGAAATTCCCTCAAGGTATTCTTGAGATATCATGCTCACAAGAATGAGACAGATGAAGTCACACAGGCACAACCTTTCATCTGTGACCACCAAAATCTAATCCTCGAGTCCAAGTCAACCTTTGTGCCAAATTTTAATTAATTCCCTAAAGGAGTTCTTGAGATATCGCGTTCATGAGAATGACACAGACATGGTCACAGTGACCTTGACGTTTGACCTATGAACATGGAGCAGTACATTATGAATCCCAGTGGACATTTGTGCCAAATTTGAAGAACTTCCCTTGAGGCGTTCTTGAGATATCGTGTTCACAAGGATGGGACAAACGAACGAACAGATGCTGCAGCTCATCGCCCTTCTGTTTTCTGCACTTAACAATAGAAACATTTTTAGCTGGTTTAAAAACTGTGTCATCTTTGTCATTTAAAAAGCAATAATATACTTAGTAATTGCTTAACAATAAAGCTTTTATCACAAAGCATTAAAATCTCTATAAATTAAATAATGTGCACAAAAATTCATCACAGAGGAAATTCATTTACTGCGACAGCCCTGACATTAGCAGAGTTTCACAACTAACTGTTTGGCTTTTGTCAGATTATTTGAATTTAATTCAATTCAACAGAACTTTATTTATCCCAAAGGAGGGAAATTCTTGTGCCAGAGAATGCTTCAAATTACAGTAACAACAATTAACACTCACAAACCAGTGACAAACAAAACAACCAGTGTGTTCCCCGGGTCAGAGTCACACACTGAGTATCGATTATCAGTATCAGTATCAGAATATTCAAAATATACAAGATATAAAGTGTTTAAGGATCAAAAAACAAAAAAACAAAACAGTGCCTAACTATGGAAGTAAGACAGGTACAAGAGTCACTAAAAATGAACTAAAATGGTGGAAAAAGCAGACTGCATGTAACAATGAGAAGTAAGGCAGACGAATAATAAGGAAAAAGCTACTGGTACAGTTAACAACAGATATCTGCAATTATTCGACCACAGTGTTAAAATAATCCAAAACAAAAACAAAAACTTAACTACATTTTAGCTCATTTTCCAACACCAGTGACGGAGAGCCGACCGCAATAACTTTATAAGCCAAAAACCTTGGAAACAACGTGTGTTCCAATTTTATGCATCATTTTTAGTGTGCGCTGGAAACCTTTTCCACTGCTGTCTGCGCTGCGTGCAGAGCCTCTCTGTGTTTGTGTTTTCTCTGTTTGCTGTGTCGTCAAATTGGAGATGATTTCTTAATTTGCAGTACACTAAGCTTTCAGGGCCGTCGCACAACTATTCAACTGTCTGTCAAACCCGTCACCCTTCACAGCATGAATTCCACGTCATCCAAAAGGATTGTCCACACATCTTTTTTGACAGGCAGCATGTGAACCCTCAGATGATGATACCACGCTTTTGACACACTCCTGTCCAGCTACACACAGCATGCAGAGAGATTTCACTGACTTTAAGACGTCTCGTAATCATTTTTATTGCGAGTGAGAGCGGGGCAGAGAAAGAGCGTGAGATAGAGTCCGAGTGAGACGGACAGATGGAGACAGAGAAGCGGGGAGCTCGCTCCATCGCCACCGTGTCTAAAGGAGCTGGTATCTCCAGATAAAATAATCTGGTTATTCTCAGCAGCACTGGGAGGAGACATGCCTTCGACATGGCGTGACCCTGCGAGTGTGTGATTGCATGTGTGTGTTAATTACATCTACAGGGAAAAGATACAGGAGATTATGACATTACAAGTCTTACTGGAAACCTGGATGAAAGAAAACATGAGATTGAGTAAGAGGAGTTTGACCCTGAGTCCTTGATTAACTACAGAGAGGTGCTGCCATGAAGCGTCAGACGGGGGCGCACACGAACACGCATACAGACATTAACACAAACTTATGAATATTGTCAGGCACTGTAGGTTTGTGTCATGTGGTTAACATGTCTGCAGTCTTTACTTCTGATGTGAAAGGACTTACTGCGCACTGGAGCAGTATTCTGTGGTGAACTAACACTTGGACTAACACTTTCTTGGATTGCTGGTTTAAACCAACCAGAAGGGGATTTGGGCAAAAAGGCACCACATGATTTATGATATGATCAAATACAATATGCTTGATGCCTTCTAATTTCCTCTGTGTGGCATACAGAGAAAAAAACCTCTCTGATTCATATTCTTTTGTATCGGGGCCCAAATCTGGTTAACCTCCTGCGGGCAGAGACCGCTGTAACTCAAATGTTTATGAAGAAAAACAGGACTTACTGGAAAATATTGATACAGAGTGGATTATCCATATTAAAGAAGGTCTTGTATTTGTCATGGCGGTCATATATTTCAGAGTATATTGTGGAATATGACAGCAGTTCAGGAACAGTATCGTTTGGATTCTTGGCTTTCACCTATCATAGATTTTTATTATTTCTACTTTACTTCCTACTGCCCTCAGCGATATGACTAGTTGTATGACAGTAGTAAGTCTATTGATACAGGAACTAATAGCTGGTTTTGTCTCTGTGTACATAAGGACATACTATGCAGGATTTTCTGACAATGAAAAAAAAACAAAAAGCACCGTAGACTTAAGCTGGCACAGCCCGTCATGTGACAGCATGAAGTGCCGCCCCTAGCACACACCAGACACATCGCACTGCAGCTCATTAACAGATGACCACACAAAGTGAAAGATCTGTACCTCTTCCACCTTTGTGTTAGCTTAAAATCATGTGAGGATGGCCCCTAATTAAACTTGATTTCTCAGCTCAACTGTCGATCTCCAGAGCTGTGACAGCCAGACAATACCTTTTTGGCCATCGTCTTCTTTATAGTGACAAGACTGTGGGTCATTTAGGTCAGGATATTTCTCGACCTCAACAAGTCATTGAGTCTTTGTCACACATGAGACAGCAACAGCAACATCCATGGTGAGGAGAGGAGTCGAGCTGCCATAGCAGCAGAGAAGAAGAGCTGCTACAGGAGCTGGTATGTACAAGCAGAGAGCGAGTAGGGGAAAAATGCATTCAATTCCAGAGGCGGCGAGGCTTGAAATGGGATAGTGGTGTCCCATTCTGCGTGTCCAGGAGCGCTGACGCACTGTGGGGTTGCAAAATTTAAAATAATTTTTTGATGTGCGGCGTTTGCTGTGTTCTGGCCTTTATCCCTCTCAATTCGCACTTATGACCACACCTATACAGAATTTGCGCCAACAGAACTCTTATTTTCTGCACATTTTATGAATATAGATGCTAGTTATAAAACTCAGAATGCTGTCATGGTCTCCTGGGCCTTGTGCACGTGTGTGAAAACCATGTGTTGTATTCAGTTAGCATGAAAAATCAAAGTTAGTGGTGTAGTGAGAAGAAATGTCAAAAAATAAGTTTTACTGTTAAGAGATTGTCCAATTAATATTTGTTGTTTCTGCTGTGCTCCATACTGAATCTTTCATTTTAATGGCCATGTGTCCCAAATGTTGTTGACAGATTTATCCAAAAAATGTTTAAATCTTTTCTATTAGTATTCGTGATAAAATACAATTTCTGATTCAAAGTTTCTACTAAAATCAACTAATTAGTTCTTTTAACCTGCTGGAGGTAAATGTGGGCTTTATGTATTGTGTGAGGTTATTTTTTTAATCATAAATGAATATTATATGTCTATCACATTACCAGAAAAACACACCAAAAAAATCTATAGAATTTCACAGATTTTCATTTTGAATCATTGCTATAACAAATTTAAATAAACGCTCATTGTCTTTGGGCCTGCTTATGACACGCTAGAAGTGTGTGGTGGTGTATACACCTGCAGACCCTGCTCTCTGCCTTCATTTTATTATTTTTTTATTTCACTGTGTTTGGGACATTCCTGGGCACAATTGAATTCAATTTTATTTATACAGCCCAATATCACAATATCACAATTTCAGCTTTACAACACTTAACATCACTCTATCCTTGGACCTCACAGCGGATGGGGAAAAACGTCCCCCCCCCAAAAAAATCCTGTAAAGGTGTGCAGATTAGGGCAGGACTTTAAGCAGCATGCGTCTAAGAAGCAGCTACAAAAATCATGGACACTGCACTGAAAAAAAAACAAAAACACAAATATATTGAGGCAAAACACCAAGCGGACAAAGCGTGTCCAAAAACAAGAGTGTATCTGGTGTTGACTTTCTTTTTCTCTTGTGAGCACTAAAGAATAAGATGCAGATGAAGTAGGACGCAGAGTTGGCCTGTTTTCTGTTGGACATATAGGTGCTGGCAGTTAGCTTAGCTTGCTAATGAATCAGCTTTTCCATTAAAACAAATGTAATGTTCCAACAGTAGCTTACAGCAGATATTCTCAGCCAGCGGGACGTGGCTCTAGTATGGGTCATTAAAGAGCTACAGTACGTTAAGCTTGGTATTTATTCCTTAAAAACTTCCAAGGTTATGATGATCAGTATAATAGGTAAGACTGTGTAAGTCAATTTTCTTACCATCGCAGCTGAAAGGAAAATGAAAAATACTGTCTTACTCGAACACACAGGCTCAGAGAGGATCGCTGATGTGTCACCGCTGGCTGATACTTTTACCGACACTAAAAGCATGCGTTCATCTGGCCTCCACGACACCCGTGATGTGACATTCCTTTCACTTCTGCTCAAATATCCTACCACTCACACATTTTCAGAACTTACTGACTGCATTTAATGGCATTCAGATGATATAAAGACTTCAGTTCAAGGTTTCTCTCTGCTCAGGACCCAAATGAGTCCTTGGCTGCGATTGTTGCCTGGAGACCAACCAGCAAAAAAAAAAAAAAAAACGGCCTGTGACCTATTTTGGGTCCTGAGCCATAGCTTAAGTAACCACTGTCATTGACAGCATTCAATAGGTCTATTTCCAACCGTTTTAGTGGCTCAATTTTCACTGCCCCATTGCAAACAGATTGTGGGGTTAAGGCCAGGAAAATAGTCATAGGTTGAAGTTGCATCCAACCGTTTTAGAGAGCAGAACTTTTGATGAAGAGGGTCAAACTCTTTAATATTCTACTTCTGTTGACATAAATTAGAAATTCAAAGGGTTCTGTTACTGTTTCAGTAAAAAAGTGGCCGCACCAAGAAAGCAGAAAATGGATGAGTGTTATTAATCATTATAAACTGTTCTACACTATTATATAGACTACTTATCTCTGCCTGTATTTTACAATAACACCAGTCAGGGATCCAGAACATGGCTGATGGGTGGGCCTGGAAAAATGTGGATGTGTCTGGGTTTTTTAAGCTTCGTTATGTATAAAAATGAAATGGGGTGAAAGAAACTGGCAGACGGGGATTGAATATTAGTATGCCTAATGCTCATATCAGATTACCACAGGCATATCGATGAGCCAATAGCTGTGTTTCCATCATCACAGAGAACATTAACTCACATGACTGATCGGCTGTTTCAGCGATCACAATGCTTTTTATTTGTTTTCTCAGCGTTTTAACTGTATGAGTGTGATTCTGGTGTTTCTTTTCATACTGTGTGTGCTGACAGTTTGAAATAAAGAATTTAAAAATACTTGTTTCTGCTCCACTGACAAAACGAAAACAGCAGATCAGTTTGAAGCAATGCAGAGACAAAAGGCCCAGACACTCCAAACCGCCATCAAGGAACTAGCGTTGACGAAGGCCAACTGTTGAGTCGCCTCATGTTGCCTGTGTTTCAGCCACAAAGTTGAACTTGAATACAATGCAAACACGACAGCCAACGGCCAAGTAGCACGTATGTTCTGCATCTGCGAAACGAAATAACTCTCCATAGCAGCAGGTGGCGGTAATCCATACTCTGTGTTCAAAAAGGGAGGCCAACACAATGGATTTGACATGCTAGTTAGCCAGTTAGCACATTAAAAACACGACCAGATGTTGAAAGAACAAAGCATATTTACCGTGCGCTGGTGAACAATAACAAACGATTACGAACTGTTTCTGCTAAAGATCTTGGTCGCTAAAAAAATACGGCCTTATCTAACATAACAAGGTTGTTTCGATCTCGTGCCCTCTTGACTTTGACTTGACTTTGCAAGTACACAATAAATCTAGCTCACAAGATCATAGCAGATCCACTGGACCCTCGATAGTCTGAATATGCACCCTAACCTTCAGGTTGCAGGTATAACACGCCCGGGATGTGGACTAAACGAGATATCACATTATTTGTCCTTCATAGCATTCATCTTAAGCTGTCTGGGTGGGCCTGTGCCCATCCAGGCCCACCCATAGATCCACCTCTGCCTATAACACGTCATTTCCATGCCAAAGCCGACACAAACACCAGCTCTAATGGACCTTCCTCAGGATCATGTACGTCCCCAGTTCCAAAAAAGTTGGGACAGAGTAAAACGTAAATAAAAAAACAGATTGTAATGATTTGCAAATCCTTTTCAACCTATATTCAATTGGATATAGTACAAAGACAAGATATTTAATGTTCAAAATTATAAACTTAATTGAGTTTTAGAAAGTTTACACTTGTTCTGAATTTGATGCCTGCAACACGTTCCAAAGAAGTTAGGACAGGAGCATGTTTACCACTGTATTACATCAGAGGGGTATTCCAGGTAGGAGATTCAACAAACTCTGAGTTGACTTACTCTGAGATGGGAAACTCTGAGTATCCGGTTCCAGAACAGCTGATCTGAGTTAGCTCAGTCAACTCTGAGTATGTTCACTCTGAGTTAAACCGACAATAAAAAGCCATCATCAATGGAGCTCCGACTCCACGATTCACCATGGCAACAGGTAAATAAAAGACAGCGCCTCCATTTTAATCCAGTGGATGTAGAGATATTAATGCATGTGTAGCAGACAGTGCATGTTTATCTTTAAAAGAAGAGCCTGAGTCAGAGCGAGGAAAGTGTCAATAAGTTAACCATAAAGTTAATAAAAAAGTTTTATTCAGTCTTGTCCGTTTATTCATCATTTATCAGACTTACATTTCCTTAATGAAGATAAAGTGGTGGAATCTGACTGTGTATCAGGCTGTAGATACATTAGGCTACATTATATTAATTATATACAATAATATATTTGTTCAGATTTAATCTGATGGGGAAAAACACAGGAGGCAGCAACTGAAAAATAGGAAGATTTAAAACATATAGGCTAGGCTATAGATCAAAGACATAAAGACATGACTGTAAACTCACAGTCTGACCCAGTAATAATATGTTTGGTGATTTGCACTTGAAAAGACGTTGAGGTTAAAAAACAGTAGATTTTAAAATGTTGCACATCTATTTGTATCTTGACTCAACAGCATTCAGTGACTTTATTTCAGCTACAAATGAAATGTTCCATCAATGCGACCAATAACATCAGTGATAGAGATCATTAGTCACTGATACTACGTGTCTAAAGCTTCATACCGATTTTTAAAATTCAAATAATTAGACCTACACATTATGTGCAATAATCATTTGGGAGCTGCTCTGACAGACTGACAGTCTGATCCTTGTGCATGGTGTTATAAAAAATAATAGGCCTACATATAATAAGGACAGAGGTTTGATTCTGAGCTGAGGGTGAATTCTCACTGTGTAATATTTGAATGTAAACACAAAAACCGATGTCCAAAGAAATGACTGATGTGCATAAATTCAGTAACTTAAGACAGTCCTGAGTAACAAACTAATATCCAGCAGGATTTAGACTGTGACAGACGGTAAATCTCCGCTAATTAACGCGCTTCGATACAAGCTTTGACACGGACTGAATGAATGAGGAAATGAAACAGCGTGTAAGAGGGAGGAGACAGAGAAAAACTCAGGGTTTATTGAAGAAAACCTGCCAGCAAGCAGGTTAGGTTCACAGACTCAGTTGCCAAGGTGATTGACTCAGAGTTTGATTTACCTCTCTTTCTGGAACTGAAAACCCAGAGTTTCCCTCATTTCAGGGTAAACATACTCAGAGTTTTCACTAAACCCGCTTTCTGGAATACCCCTCAGCTTTTCTTGTGTTTGGGAACTGAGGACAATAACTGTTTAAGTTTTGACAGCTGTGACATTCTTCCCCATTCTTGCATGTTATACAATTTCATTTGAAGCTCAAGGCGCAGAGAAGTCAGCAGTGTTTCTGGATTTTTACGATATACGACTTTCACGAGCCTGTATTTATAGATGCAGCAACAAACTGTGTTTACCAACAGTGGTTTCCCAAAGTGATCCTGAGCCCATGTAGGAATACGTTATACAATCATGTTCTTTTTTAGTTTTTAAAATATTTTTTGGGGGCATGTTTTAGCCTTTATTTGATAGGACGGTGGTTGCATTACAGGGGGAGTAAGGTTGGAATCGAACCGAAGGACATAGCCTTTGTACAGGGGGTGCCTGCTCTACCAGGTGAGCTACTCAGCACACCCAGTCAAGTTGGTTTTTAATGCAGTGCCACCTGAGGGGTCAAAGGTCACAGCCATTCATTATCGGTTTCAGCTTTGCCCCTCACATGCAGAGACTTCTAGAGATGATATTGATGATATTATGGATTGAAGATGGAGAAGTCCTAAATTCCTGCAATTGTGCGTTGAGAAATGTTCTTAAATTGTTGGACTCTTTGCCCAAAGTTTTTTTTCAGAGTGACAATTCTTGCTTGTGACAATTTAATTTTTTAAGGATGCCCCTTTTGTACCCAGTCATGATACTATCACCTGTTACCAATTGACCTGTTTACCTGTGGAGTCTTCCAAACTTTCCAAATCTTAAGTTGCCTCTGTCCCAACTTTTTTGAAACGCATTACAGGCTTGAAATTCAGAACAGGGTACATTTACAAAAAACAGTAACGTTTACAAGTTTGAACATTAAAGCAGCTGTGCGGAACTTTTCACCATTTATAAAACTGTCCCTAGTTCGCATCACCCCCCCTTGAAGATCCGCATATTTATTTGAACCCAACAGCGACAAAAAAGCCTTTCTCTATATGGCTGTTTAGCGTAGCCTCGGTCGGGTCGGACACACAGCCGAAGTCAGCAAACCAGAATACAGCACCCAGAGGTGGAAGTAAGTCTGCACACCCGCAGCGGCCTGCAGCCATTAAACCACAGAAGAAGAAGGAGCCGTGTTTACAGAAAGTGTTCTTTGAGTAAGCAGTACGCAGTGGGCATTGCTGAACACGTAACAGTTTTACCAGATGTGTCTATAAGGACTTGGTTGTACTTTCGATGTCATGGCGGATAAAGCAGGAGCACCATCTAAAAGAAAAAGAACAGAAGAAGGCTAAATGGGACAGTGATAGGGCTCCAGCCCAAACGCGTGTAAACCTCGGTCGGGCATTCACCAAGTGGAGAGAGCTGAGAGAATTGAAAGGTTTTAAAACTGATCCCGAGTTGGCCCTTTTCCTAATCGACAGGTATGTAATTTTTGTTTTTATTTAGAGAATATATCGCAACTTGTTAGACGTTGTTTCACTTCAATATATGACGACATGGAAGTTATAAGCAAGCTAAATGTAACGTTAGCTGATGTGAACCGCTTTTGTCTGGTAACGTTACAACAAACGCCACAAAATTATCTGTGACTGTGACCATGAACACAAATATACAGCAGGCAGTTGTCCTCAGTTTATAAGAAATTCAGAGCTACACCAGAACATTCATGATTTTCCTCTCGTTCTCCAAAACAAATGCATGCGGTAATTGCCGGTTGCAGTCATGAATGAATGAAGCCGAATGCTGGCTGCAGTCGGAATTCGACCAAAGGGGGCACTATAATCGTAAAGTTCCGCACAGCTGCTTTAAATATCATGTCTTTGTACTGTATTCAATATAATAAAGGCCAAAAAGGATTTGTAAATCATTGTACTCTGTTTTTATTTACATTTCTACATGGGTTTGTGCTTTCCAGTATGTCCACACAAACTGCAATAACTGCTGCTAAAATGTTCCTTCATAACCCTAAAAGGAATATGGCAATGCAAAGAAAAAATGTGATGCTCATGCAAATAACTGCTAAAGGTGTATGGGTAACACAGAGATAATTATTCAGTTATTTTTGCTTCTTTTCTCTGGGAACCAATCAGATTAGCTCATAAAGGCAGAGCCCCCTTGAGACTGTGGGAGGTATGAGGGGATTTTGTCCTCTCCATGTGTCTGCAAATGTGTGTGGGTGAATGCATGACTGGTTTTATCATCAAATGTCTTATAATGCTCCACTCTGACTGTGATGATGTCATAGCCGAACCCTCACTGACCCATCTACATCTGGCCAATCACAGCTCACCACTAGCTATCACCATCATAATTATCATCATATCGTGTTTTCGGTATCCTCTCGGACCCCACATTCACAGAGGTGCTGCAGCTCTGCTGAAACCAGCTCTGAGGTCACAGGACGGATTACAGAGGAATCCTGCAGCTTCAGATGTGCAGACATGAAAAAGCTGAGCAGCCTCTGGTGTTGAAATATGTTCAACTGCACCTATGGGAGTAAGTGTGTTTTTAAACCCTGGCGTTGCTGAGGTCAGGATGGCAGTCAGTCAGTTAAAACAGAGCAGAGGCATGTTTTTAAGAGGTAGGGATGTTAAGAATCCAGATAACAGTACTATCATTAAATACCTTTGAAAGCCACGTCACGACGGGGAGCGTACAGTCAGGCTGGATCAGAGTGTGTGCTATCAGACTGATAAGATGCATGATCACCATAACAGGCAGACTGCATCCATCAAGGGTCCTCAACTCAGCCACAACTATACACCCACACTCCCCCCTGTATGTGTGGTTTGCTGTGAAACAAGTGCACACAGGAACTGTCTATAAAGTGCATCACCAAAAAGAGATTCTATAAACATATTCAATTACGTCACTCTTACAAAGTGTTGTATCTCCAAAATCACTTCACATATCAATCAACCCGGTCTCACTCCAAAATTGAAATCCGGCACATGGTCTGACTTATGTTGGCATGATATGCAGATGGTTGTTGTATATGACTGGACCATGTGGGACTTTAATTTGAAAGGACAGACACAGGAAGTGTCCTCGTCAGGTTAATTTCCAGGGCTGGTACCTGCGGTTATTCCACAGGCTAGTTAATAACATGTCGGGCAGGAAATCCAAAGTGTGGGATCATTTTGAGAAGGTGAAGGACGAACCCAAGGTGATATGTAAACTCATCTTCATTGGTCGACTACAAACATGACGTATCATCTGAAACATGGAAGTAGCTACATGCCCATTAGCCCACAGCGTCATTAACAGGCGGCTCGCTCAGTGTGTGACGTGCACTTGGAGATAAAATATAGGCCTATATCAATGAAGGTTCATTAGTACGGTTTTGTATTTCTCTGTAATGTAGCACAGTGTTAACAATGTTACTGATACTATTCTTTCTCACACCTTCAACTCAAACCACCAATAATTAAATTAATATCAGAAACATGCAGGCAACTAGTCGACTAATGGCTCTGAATGACGACTATTGGTCGACTGGGCAAGTTCTTAGTCGGGGGCAGCCCTACAAATGTGCAGCATTCTGCGCAGAGTAGACGGTCAGTGCCTCTTCACCCTGCTGGTGTTTGTAACGTAATGTAGATCATGAAAAAAGAACATCTCCGGATGGTGGGGCAGCGGTAAGGCACGTCTCCCTACCGCTCCCTGCAGCTGGACCCGGGACTATGCAAGGCAGGGGCGTCCTTCTCCCTGAGCCAGGTCTGAACCTGACTGCATACCTCTTGCACCTCGACTGTGTGGAGCAGTGAAGACTAGGAGAGGGGTTCCAGCTCCAGGCTCTGGTCAACCATAGCTATCTTGAGCTCTTCTCGGCTGCCATGGCTATCTCGCTGTTGGCTTTCTTTAGTTGTCTGGGTCCCTAACCGATCTTTTGTAAGAAATAGCGCACTGATGTTGATGGGAAACCACAGCAGCTGACTTCAATAGGAAATAAGGATGCATGCCACCCTTTGACAAGGGCCTCATCAATCAAGTCCTGGTACTTTGCTTTCTTTAGCTGGTGAGAGATGGCTAGCCTGTCCTCCCAAGGGAGTGTAAGTTCGGTAACCAAGATGGTTTTCATGCTCCTTGATATTAAGGTCATGTCTGGTCGCAGTGATGTTACTGCTATCTCTTCCGGAAAGACGAGTCTCCTCTTCAGGTCCACCTGCATCCCCCAGTCAGAGGCTCGATTCAAAACCAAAACTGAAACCCTAACACATTGACCAATCAGTTTGTTGAAGAGAAGGTAGAACTTGGGTTGACTAAGATTTTCTTTGGTTGATTACAGCCCTGCCAAACATCAGTAATTAAAAATAAATGGTCAGTACTGCACACAACTTCAGAGTTATGGAAGGAAAGAATGAAGAACAGGAATCTTCTGACACTGTTCACAGTTATATCTGCTGAGATGTATCACTGTGTTTTATATATGGAGAACTCTTTTCCATTCTTTCCATCAGAGGCGGTTAAGGTAAGTCATGAACCTTTAAACTGTGTAGGGGTTAAGTGCTCTTGCATGGCTATTAAAAGGTAACAAGTACATCTGCCAAGTGTGTGTGTGTCACTGTGAGTGTGTGTGTCTTAGTGAAACGTACAGGTATCTTATTAGTACTCTGACCAGAATCATGGCACATTGAACGCACATAAAACTGAAGGTGAATATTCGTTTTTTCCGACCTCCTGAGTTCCTCCTGCTTTTTCCATTATGAAGCTGATCAGAAGTGGCACACGCAAATATGACACACACACTTTCTCTTGTTCCTTCTCACACACACACACACACACACACACACACACACACACCACAGGCCCTCACAGACCTATAAGCGCCTGTCTTTAAGCATTAAAACACACAGAGGCTCAGGGGATGGGCAGATCGGTCAGCTCAGATCCAAAAGACACCACAAGGCTGGACATTAGGCCCAAAAATTTTAAGGCTGATAAAAAGGATTTTTTCTACACCAACATCATTGCAGTCACACTGACCTTAACAACGACCACTAACATGACATCCTGCGATCTCTGGTGGATGGCGTGCACACGTCACTGTTTTTGCAGCGGGGATAGTAACATGGAAAGAGGTTCCTTTTTTTTTTACCAAGATATCGCTGCAATTTTTGTTTTGACAAGTATATATTTTAGACCGAAACATGATCTTTCTTGAACGCATTCTCACTCCGACCTCGTTACATGTCAGTGTTTGGTCATGGACTCCTCACGGTGATATATGACATGAAAGGTACCCTGGATGCCAGTGGCGGCTGCTGGTCTGTCAAACAGGAGAAGCTCACTTTAAGTTTACATCATAAAATTTGTCATATTGTAGCGAGGCAGTAACTCATAAAAGCAACATTTAATTGAAGCCATTTTTCAACCACACTCATGCCATAGAACCACAGCAACACACACCTCAAACATTTTCAGATGGGTTTATGGAAATAAGGAACTCCGGACGGCACTCTGTCAGAAGACTCCACTCACAAATATCCACATGGGACTGAGCTCGAAATGTGACAATGCCGGTGTGTATTTCCAAAGCGCTGTCAATCACAAAGGGGTTCAGCCTTTTAGACAATTCCTCCAATCATCATGCAGACACCGAGCGTCCTCTCCTGCCTGCCGCTCCATTAGGTCCCAGAGAAGCTGAGCCTCCCTGGAAGTGACGATTTTGTCGCATTTATCCAATGACCGTCTCGCTTTGCTGCATGAAAAAAACCTGCTCAGCGCTGTCTCATAGGAATGCTTGGGGGCTCCGCATCCACTGTGCTGACACGAGAATGTATGACAGGGAGGTCGCGTTTGAAAACTGGTGATAAACAGCTGATGTTTGAACATCATAGTCATGATGTGAAATGCATCCTAGCGCACGTTTAATGCAATGTAAATTCTTACTTTAATGTAAATCGCCCCCACTGGATGCGTTGGTTGTTGACGTTCTGGGACACCGTGTCAAGTTCTGCCTGTTACATCCATTGTCTTTTTTCAAAATACACTTCAGTTTTCACAGGAAATGTACCGTTTGCACAGTCTCTTTCAAAATAAACGCACTACGTCGGTGCAACAAACACACAGTTGGGTTTTGGAAAGAACAGGGTCTGGCTTTACAATCTCACGGGAAGCAAACACCAAAGTTGGTGTCTGGTGGACCCATTTACCAGCACTCCCGCCCGCCCTACTTGGACTTCCGCCCCCTTAGGTTGCGTTTCCTACTGATGCCTCCAGGCACCATTAAACAATATAACTGTAACTGGCCGTGTATCATGCTGACATCAAAGAACGATATGTTTTGTCGGTGTCGGACGCCAGAAGTCACTGACCAAGCGCCGGTATTTGACGGGTTGTTCCTAACCGTAATCAAGTGGGGTTTTTTGTATACACCTAATAACGTCAACCAGAACGTTGTTAAAACATCAAGAAATTTAAAGTTTCAATGTATCCACAGATTGGCAGGCGGGTTGGGGCGGCGTCAGCATTGATGCAGGCGCTTAACCGGTCCGTTGTGGTGAAGAGGAAGCTTAGCCAGAAAACGAAGCTCTTGATTTACCGGTCGATCTACGTTCCAACCCTCACCTATGGTCACAAGCTCTGGGTAGTGACCGAAAGAACGAGATCGCGAGTACAAGCGGCCAAAATGAGTTTCCTCCGCAGGGTGGCTGGGCTCAGCCTTAGGGATAGGGTGAGGAGCTCGGACATCCGGGAGGAACTCGGAGTAGAGCCGCTGCTCCTCCACATTGAGAGGAGCCAGTTGAGGTGGTTCGGGCATCTGTAAGGATGCCTTCCGGACGCCTCCCTTGGGAGGTGTTTCGGGCATGTTCAACCGGGAGGAGACCACGGGGCCGCCCCAGGACACGCTGGAGGGATTACATCGCCCGGCTGGCCTGGGAAGGCCTCGGGGTTCCCTCGGAAGAGCTGACAGAAGTGGCTGGGGATAGGACTGTCTGGGCTTCTTTGCTGAAGCTGCTGCCCCCGCGACCTGGATCTGGATAAGCGGAGGACGACGAGTACGAGTATGACGAATGTATCCAAGATTTCAGTGACACTTAACTTACTGTCTGTGGGACAAATCTGACCTGCGGAAGGGTTTTTGTACTTTTAATGTAAACAAGGCTCCAGGGTGCAAAAAAATTAACAAAATAAAGCTTGTTTATCAAAACAAGGGGAGGTCCCCGAACCCCACACAGAGGGCTGGACTCGAACCTCGAATGTCCTCAAATCCTGGAAATGCCTCTGTGTGCACGTCCTCAAAATGAAGTCAGAAAATGAAGGCAGAGGGCAGAGGCTCTGCAGATGCAGACACCACCACACATTTCTAGATGGGTCATAAGTGATGACTGAGAGGGATTATTTTTGCATCACTCATTTAGGAACCTAATCATTTTGTCCCAAAGTACAGAGATGGAGTCAGGACATCGCTAGCCTAGCTTAGCACAAAAGCTGCAAGCAGAGTGAAACCACTAGCATGGCTCCTACCAAAGGGAAATGAAACTCCTATCAACACCTCAGACTCACTCACTGACACGTTGTGTTTCATTTGTTTAACCCACATGTTAAAACACCAGTTTGTGGTTTTAGGAGGTGTTACATTACCAGAACTATTTTTTGAGCAACAACAGCAAAGCGCAACTACACCGTTCATCTTGTCTCAGTGAGGTTGCTTTCATGTCTGTAAAGAGACCTATAATAAACCTTGTGCTTAGATCAGCTGTATCTGGCAACTTACACTCTGGATGGAGATGCTGCACAGAGATATTGGGTGGATTGATAACTATTACTTTTCAAGAAATACTGCGGTACCAGTCTTTTCATTTAGCTCTTTTAAAAAAGCAATACGCCCTTTCTTTGTATTTTCTTTTAATTCTTTACGTTCAGTGACTGACAGCACAATACGCCCAATTGTGTTCAAGGTGCTGATGCATGCAGAGGAATGCACACAGAGATTTTTGTTTAATTCTTGAGAAACAAAGTCCACAAAATAAACAGATTTGAAGTCGACATAACTACAAAGTGGAAATCATCACACTGGCTGAGCCACATGAAACAATAACCATTAAGTCATTCTCCTGCCCTCTTAAAATCTTTAATATGCTGAGTCTGTTAATCGTTTCCTCGCTGGGTGGGGACTTGCTGAAATGTGCTGACAATCAAAATAGCATTTGGTTTATTTTCTCTCCTCATGGTTACCCTGTATACATGAACATAAAACATGAAATGCAACTCATGGCACTGGCCTCAGTCCCCTGCCAAGCACTGGACGGTCTGTGTGTGTGTGTGTGTGTGTGTGTGTGTGTGTGTGTGTGCCTGTACCCTGTTGGCTTTCAGATTTATCTTGATTGTTTCCTTCCACGTCTCTTCAAAAAGTTTTCATGTTTCTCGAGGGTGAAACTTTATGTCGACTGTGGTCTCTGGGTTTGGTTATTTTTGAAAGCAAATGCGGAGGAAATATCCCAAACATTTTAACGGCCTCTCTTCAAAGGAAGTCGACTCTCTGTTGAATTTAATTAACAGACAGAATTGAGATTGGCCTTAAATAGCATGGCTTTTTTACTGTTCTTTTCAGAACTAAAACATAAAACCACATTTAGCAGTCATCAAGTCTACGAATCACCACCCTGGTTTATTTAAGTACAAAATTAGGCTAAAATGGGAGAAATCTTTATAAACATAGTGGGACATTTCTGGGACAAGCTCGACTTGACTGCAGGCATTCACACCCAAGACGCTGCCTGCAGTTTTTAACAGCTTACATTTCAAAGATAAATATGAAAATTAGAAAATTACATACACCATTACTCTGATGTTATGTTCTTCTGAGCTCAATATAAGCAACATTTTAAAGTATTGGGCATTTGTGCCACTGGCCAAACTCAAACCGGAAACTTTGCAATTACACAGTCAGCAGCAGAAGTGTCTACTGGCAGAAATGGTATATAATATTCATGACTAAGTTTTCATTAGTTTATAATCACCTGAAAATAAGAACTGTAGTGTTTTCTTTACCTTAGAATGAGCTGTTCATATCTACATACAGAGGAAGCCCTTGGAGTCCGCCATGTTGTTCTACAGTGGCCATTCGCCATTCGGTGGTCGGTATATGGGGCAGCTGCTTATTATATGTTTGTAATTGATCCCCGCATTTGCAGTGGGCACTGTCCCCAAGGTCCCATTTCCCGAAGCCTACTACACCTGTCCTCAAGTGGTTGAGGGTTGTCCATTGTTGTCGGGGCAGATGCTGGCCAAGGACGTCCATGGGATCTTCAATAAAGTGGTGAAGCCTAGATGTTTCTGCTGACTTCCACTGGTCCCTCCATCTTGCCTTGACCCAGGAGGCTTTGGAGGTGACAATTGGTATTGTGCGGAGCAGTCCTTGGGCATGTGTGATAAAGGGGCGTCGGGACTTCAGGCGCGTGCGTTGTGGTGTCTCTAACGATCTTGTGGAGGAGATGGGATTCACTCGCTTGTGCCTTTCGGGCAAGGTCCAACGCTGCTGCTTCCCGTCTGACCTCTGCTGGAGCGATACCAGCGAGGACAGGTAAGTGGTTTGTTGGTGTAGCTCTCAGGCACCTGGAGAGAAAAGTCCGTAGGGCAGTGTTGAGGGCAGTGTCCAGCTTCTTGACGTGGGGGCTACAGCACCAGACCGGTGCACAGTACTTGGCGGCGGAGAACACCAGGGCCTCAGAACAACCCAAACACTGGCTATAGTTAGCTAGCTAGCTATTTTCCGTAGTTCTCCTCCACACTTGGCACACAGAAGTTAAAGTTCTGCAACCTCACTGCTAGATGCAGCGAAATCCTACACGCTAGACCTTTATGTCCTATTTGCACAGGGATGATGTGGGCATAATGTTAGTCCCGTGCAAATCAGCATCTCTGTGATTTCAGGTTGTATTATTATTGTTGCCTTGACACAATTTTACATTTGTACATTTTTGCTAACCATGGATATGTTAACAGTTGCAAATTATTATGTGGTGGATATGTTGAATCTTTACATTTAACACTGGTTAACGTGTCGTTAGGTGTCGACAGGTCGCTAATAAACACAAGTTGTTGTTTTGTTTTTTTTTGTCTTGAACAGTGTCTGCAGCCTGGCAGTTGTCTCGCCTAACCCCCAAATTCCACCAGATGCGTGTTGGTTGCCTCTGTGCTCCGGAACGGCAGCGGAGCCGATACGTTTCAATTCTAGTCAATGTGTGTGCTTCCACCGGCTGTGGCTGCACTGTGCTCTGGCTCCGTCACATACGCAGGACACACAGCAGATTGTGCCGGGCAGGAAGTCGTGCACAGAAACAAAACAAAACATTTGGTTAATTTTCAAAATAAAATACACAGTGTTCATGGCAGATCATATTTCCCTGCACTACACCTTGAAAACATCATAATGGGCGGAGGCAGGCCTGAAGTCAACAGGTCAGAGATTTTCAGACGTCCTTTCACCCCGTTGACACCATGGACAAGGAGATATTAATCATGGAGGTGCACCGAGATGTCTTCCTACTACTCGTCTGGTTTTGTGGTTCTGTTTTTAGAAGCTACATCTTGTTATGTCGCGTGATTATGCGTGAATTCGCGAGATCTCGTGGGTCCTCATGACTCCCGCTGTCCGGCGGAGCTGCACCGCTCCGCACAGCAAACGCAGCCAGTGGGGGAGCATGCAGCGGATAACCAGCGCAGCCGTTCACGCAATGGACACGCATCCAGTGGAATTCCGGCGTAAGTGTCACACCTCCCATTGTCAAAGTCAGCTCTACATCACTTTAGAAACTTTGATATGACACATGTGAAGCATTTAAATACAACCTAGTTGTGGTTTGCAGAATAAAAAGCTGTCATTTTCTTTTAGGGACTGGGCTGCTTGACATCATATCCAGTGGATAATGTTAGTAAAACCATATAAGATACAGACTTTGTTAATCCTATGCAAATACGCTGCACAAAACACAGACATTGAAGGGTACATTCTAATTCATAAGAGGTCCCTTTGTAATACTACTCCCATGCAAATAGAGCTGTGGTTGAGCAGGATGTTGATCCAGCTGATGCAAATACAAACAGTTATTCACATAAAAACTGAACTATTCTAAAACTGTTTAAAAAAAAAAAAAAAAAGCATGTCAGCACTGTCCTATGAAAACCTTGCATGTCCAAAAGATCAACTTTTACGAGCTGGAAAAACTGTCCAATTTTCAGCTTTGTGACAATGCATTTCTCAGATAATCCAGTGAGGTTTGGTTTATTTTGCCTTAGAGGGAGGATAATGTTCTCAGCCAACCGAAAAAAGGAACACTGAATCATATTTGAAAAACTCCAGAGTACCAAAATTGAAGATGCATAGTTTTCACTGGGACAGGATGGCATATATCAAAGAGACACTTTTTGTTAAAGAAATACTTCCATAATTATATTGTATACTATTATAATAGACCAAATAGTACAAACTACACACACAGACAACATTTTCAGATAGAGCAGCTCACACATGGAACAAACTACCAACACTTATCAGAGACTGTGACACATATTGTTCATTTAAAAATAATTTTAAATCATGACTAGAAACTATCAAGTATGTGACCATACTCTGTAACTTATGTAAAATCTGACGGGTGCTTTGTTTTATGTTTTTATGAACTGTCCCGTTTTTATGTACTCTTATGAAGTGTGATCTGTTCTACTGTTGTTTCCTATTTTATCGTGTGTGTTTTCCCTGCCCGGGGAGCACAGCTGAAGATCAACCAAGTTGACTAAACTGGCACATTTACAGAAATGTTAGTTAATGTGCAATCTGCACTGCAATCTTATGCTGTATAAATAAATACACAGGTAATGCCAAGCTTGTGCAGCTGAGTCAACTCCCTTTGCTCAACATGAGAGAGAAACTCCCCCCTGAGGTCAGTCTCAGTACTGCACAGCTTGTCCCCTGGAGGAAACCTCTGCTATAAGGAAGGAAGGAGGTAAGGAAGGATGGAAGGAGCGGTCCAGATGTGGAAGAGTTGGGTGCCTCAGAGAGGAGAAGGTGTAAGGGCAAGGGCACGTAAAGTGACAGCACTTGTACATGTGTGTGATGTCTTCATTGGTCCGCTGCAACAGCGACCGAGGAGCTGTGTGACTGTGTGTGTGATGTCTTCATGCTGGTCCCAGTGGGCTGCGGATTTTAACAGAGCATGGATCACAATTACTGTTCCTCAGAGGGAGAACAGCAGAAAGAGAACTGAAAGCCCTCGGACACACACACGCACACACACACACACACACACACACACACACACACACACACATCTGCTTTGTTCCTTTAGTCCAGCAGCTGAAATTCCCATCAGAACTTTACATCGTAAAGCCCCATCATCATCATCATCATCAGCATCGCTGCCTCTCTTTGGTTTTCTCCTTTGTTCTCCGGCCCTACTCTCCATTCTTTCATCCACAGGTCACACACTATTCTCTTACAATATTTATATAACAGAATAGAAGTGTGTTTACTTTCATTCTTAAATAAAATCATTGAGCCAACTTCCCGCGGCAAATATAAGTTCATGACAACACAATGTTTTCAGCAGATCTGTATGTGTGTGTGTGTGTGTGTGTGTCAGCAGGCCTCCGCAGTGAAACCATCAGCTAGTTTGAAGTCTGTCCCTTCAGGGCTCTTTCCAAGAACAAAGATGGTAAAAGTTTCATTCTTCAAAACACAAAGTTCACTAAAAATATGGTGGTCAACGAGGTCAAATTCGCGCCCAAAACCTTTCATGAAACGTCCCGCAGCTTCTGAAACGATGCCAATTCAAAAACACATACAAAAATCCAAAACAAAAGCATCAACAGAAACGTGCTGCAAATGAAAAAACATGCCTCAGAAAGCAAGAGCAAAAACATTAAAGGGATAGTTCAGATTTTTTGAAGCAGGGTTGTATGATGTACTGATCCAGAGACAGTATATCACATACAGTAGATATGGGTACGGCCTAGTTTGGAGAAGCAGGCTGGAGGGGAGCAGTAACAAAACGTATTTTAACCCACTGAAAAAAAGGCGATATAAGTTTCCATTTGCAGTATAATATTTGGTGGTATGGCTCTGTTCTGGGGCCCCCTCCCTTTCCTAGGCCTATACAGAAAGCCTCTTCCACGCGCCTATGTGAAAAGCATAAGGTAGAGAGAGCACACCTCTCTGCCCTTCCACGTGCAAATGAGGAAAGCTGGAGGCAGAGACCAATCCTCCCTGCCCTTCCATTTGCCTACAAGGAAAGCCTGAGGCAGGGAGAGCAGCAGCAAAGACCCTCCTGGGAACAGAACAGAGCAGCATCAAAGACAAAGAGAAATGACATTGATAAGTCAGACACAGAATGAAAAGGAGGAGCTGGGGTGGAGGCGGGTTGCAAAGCAGCTTGCACAGGAAGCAGCAACAATAGGCAGGCCAGAGCAGTTTAAATAGGGTTCAACTGACAGCTTTCACACCAGCCAAAACAAACTGCACTAACTGTGCAAACGTTATAGCAGACATTTAAAGTGATTTTTTGAAGGTGGCTCAAATATGTTTCGTTACTGACCCCTGTCCACAGCAGTACATTGCATAGCTTTCATGTCTGACTCCGAACTGCCTCTCCAATCTGAGGGCATGCCAACTGCATCTACTGTAAGTAAAGCACTGACTATGGATTAGTACCTCATAAAACCTCACTTTGAAATATCCTTACTATCACTTTAACAACTTTTGAGGACATGCAAGCTTCCTAAATAAACAGCTGAAACAATTGATGACTGTTCATGCAAAAAATAAATAAATGTAGTCAAATAAAAATGCCCTATTTACATTGTTTATGGAAAGTTTACAAAATGCATGTCATCACTCTCTTATGAAACCTTGTATCTCCAAAACACCAGCTTCCAAGAGCCAGAAAAACAGCCCAATTTTCAGCTTTGTGACAATGGATAATCCAGTGTGGTTTTCAGTGGTTTCAATAGTCACTTTTTTCCATTTTGCATGTTTCTGTTGTTGTATTTGTTTTGGATTTTTATGTGGTTTTGACTCAGCTTGCTTTCAGAAGCTGTGGCACACTTCTCCAAGTAGAGATGTTTCAGACTGTTGCTGCATGTTTGGCCTTGTTGCCCACCGTACTAAAAAGTCTCTGCAACAGCATAAGTATGTGTTAGCGTATGAAATGAAATCTACACTTTGTGACACACAGTCTCCTCAGAGTGTCAAAGCCTCAGTAGAAGTTTTGCACATGGTTGTTCAGGGTGCACCAGAGTGTCACAGAGGTGACAGCAGTGATGACTAAAGCAGAAGTCACTCCACTTGGTGACACAAGCACACACGTATGCATGAAATAAGCCACCTTGGAGGCAACATCTTGCCAGCTCATTACATTCACTTGGACTGTGGCCTTTAACACAGAGTACCACCTAGAGAGCAGCACAACCACACACACACAACCACACACACACACGACACAAGAGCCTCTTGTTAGTCTCCAAATCCAACAAACCAAAATGGTGAAAGTGAGAAAAAACAAAAGCTAATGGTGGCTTTGTGCTCTGTCAGACATGTGACAAGAAACATGTTATACAGCCAAAAAAAAAATCAAACTCATGATGCGCTTAGTGTCATCATGAAAATACGACAACTAGAATCACCGCCTTGTGGTTGTACGCCTACACAGACACGTCAAGTTCCAGTTTACATCCATGTCTGTGAAAACGTGGATCCTTCACACACATCTTCCCCCGACAGCAAAAGATCTGTACAATCAACACAGTTTCAAGGTGAACACCCAAGATTAGTGTCACCAATTCAGTATGTGACCAAATGTCTCCCCTTCTGTTCCTGAGATATGACGCTGAGTGATGGCCAGAAAAGTGTTTTATGCAGAACATTATGACGTCACAGTGAAGTTGACCTTTAACTTTTTGAATATAAAATTTCATCACTTCATAATTTTATCCTATTAGACATCAAGTTAAATTTTGTCATAATCAGTGTATGAATTTATGAGTTATGGCAAAAAATCATGTTTCCTGAGGTCACAGTGACCGTTGAACGCCAAATTCTAATCACTTCATCGTTGAGTCCAAGGGGACATTTGTGCCAAATTCGTAGAAATTCCCTCAAGGCATTATTGAGACATTGCGTTCACAAGAATGGGTCGTACACACATACAGGCAGACGGACAAACCATTATACGTCCGCCCACGGCTATCGCCGACACTGAGGCATAAAAATCCCAGTGTGAATCAATTTATTTTCACTGTGAATTTAAAAATGGTTGGCCTCCGATAGCGTGCCGGGTGGCTCGCCAACATTCACACTGGGATTTCTCTTTATACTTCGAATGTCAATAAGGTGCCAGAGTACATAAAAAGAGATTAAAGTAGAGATTGTTGATTAAAATAAATGTGCCAGGGGAGGATCTCCAGGACCCCCAACTCCCCAAGCTCCAAATGTCTTCAACTCCTAGCAACACCTCTGTGTACACCTGATCTGTCTAGAGCTGCTGCGATTGGATTTAACCCATTTCATTTTATCTTATTGTTTCTGTATTAACTGGCACCTGCCCTCCTGTCATTCTACACAAGTGCCCCCCAGCAAAGCAAGTTGACTTTCCCTGGTTTAAATTAAAAGATTTTAGGAATCAAGTCATGGGTTTGGTGCGTTTATAATGTTTTTAATGTGTTTAACAATCTAAATATAGTTAGAAGTGTGGAGAGGCTCACAGCAGGCAGAGCTGTTAAAGGCTTTGTTCCTTGTGCAGATTAAACTCTTTACTGCCGCCGACTAAAATAGGATGAAACTATCCGCATTCGAAGGTCTTGTGTACAACGTAGTTATCCCTATAGAATACCACTGTCCTGAGTCAAAGGTCAAAGGTCACGGGTCAGGGTAAGGGCCCGCTGACATGCTGCTGACTGCTCCTTCAGCCAATCATCAATCAGTTTCCATCGTCAGGCTGCGTAACTGCAGCGATCAGCTCTGTCAGCAGTTGGTCGGAGGGCAAAAGGGGGCACTGAGTGAGTGTGTGTGTGTGTGTCTGCACATTCCAAGTCCTGAAGTGGCATGAGGGTCAGAGGTGAGCTGTACGCAGCCCCTCATCAGCTCTCCTGGGGGGGCTGGTCTCACCGACACACACAGACACACACAGACACACACATTTGTTGACCACTCACTCTGTTTAGGTGATACAAGTAAGTACGAGGACAGAGTGACGGTACCACACAAAGAATCCACAGAGCAACATTCAGAAAAACTCCAGCAGGGTTGCACTAGAGCCTCAGTAACTGCTTGTTCATTTGTAAGTAATTCAGCTACTTAAATGTGTTGCACGGCTAAAGTCACAACTAAGACAAGTAGCCAATCAACGATTAAAGATAGAGTTCCACAAAATGGCATACAATTAATTAAAAACATTGACATTTCATGATTTACACCTGCCCTAGGAGCATGTGTAATTATTTAGTTGTTACTTAAGGCCCTATCTTAAACCTGGTAAAAAGCTGTGCACAGTACAGCGCTGCCAGTGCAAGATTCAGACCAACACAGTTGTCAAAATCACAGACAGCACCCACGTTGTGTAAGTAGCAAAGAACTTGTGCTCCTCCTGTGGTCTTAAAATGAGGTATGGTCGGGCACATTTCAAGGCAGCAGAAACAACTGCTTCACTGACCAACAAAAACCTGGTCAAAATCAATATTTAAGTATTTTCCTGCTACTGATAAATTTAGAATTGATTTTAAGCTCCTCCTCCTTATACACAAAGCCTTACATGGGCTCAGACCGAGCTACATCGCTAACTCCCTTGTGAACTAGTTGCCTCTAAGAACACTGCGATCATCTGCCGCTGGTTTATTGGAGGTTCCCAGAATCAGCCAGAAGAAGATCGGGGATGCAGCCTTTGTCAATGACAACCCAAAGCTATGGAACACACTACCTATAGATAACAGAGAAGCTAGCTCGCTACGTATTTTTAAAAGAAAGCTAAAAGAGATCTGTTCACTTTAGCCTTTAACTCGCTCTGACTTCCTGACACCGGTCTGAAACTTAAGCTTCACGCTGCTGCAACTTTTTAAGATCTTACTTGATTTCATTAGTTATAGATTAACAACTCATTGATTTTATGATGTCAGATTTTGTGACTTTTTAGGATTTATTTAATCCTTGTTTTTAACAGTTTTAAAATGTCTTTTTATATTCATTCTATCTATTTTCATGTGAAGAATTCATTGCTTATACTGCCCTGATTGTAAATCACTTTGTGCTGCATTTCTTGTATGAAAGGTGCTGTATAAATAAAGTTTAATACTATTTTTTTTTTTTAATTATTTCTTCATTTATTTTTTCTCTGCTTGTTACACACACAGGGATGCGTGGATGAAAAACAATTCGAGGCAAACTTTAGAGCGTTAGTGGACACGGGCTCACCTGTTCAAATGTTATTAAGTTCAAAAGTTACATATAAGTAGGGACAGGTGGCTTTGAGTGACAGACCGTCTGCCCATAGTGTCCTTGGTTTCTCAGTCAGCTCCACCCTCTCGTCCAAATATGGTCACTTCTGGCTGTAAAAATCAAGATGCAAATGATTGACAGCTTTGTCCATCAATTTTACAGTCTATAGTCGCAGGTTAAAAAAAAAACAAAAACACTTCCCTCCACCTACTTGACACATCACATCCATGCCTGTGTATTTTGGCCATAAGTTTAAAAATAAGAAATGGGATTGGACCTAAGTGCCGTTCAAAAGAGTAAAAGGTAACTTTCCCCCCAACCCCATACTGACTTTGTCACCTTAACGTCTCTGTGTTGAACTTTGAGTGTGTGTTTTGAATAAAAGCAGTATTTCCATATAGAAGCTGTGAAGTGAAATTCCCACCTGTGCTTTTTTCACTCTCTTCTCATTCATTCAACTTTTACTCTCCTTCATCCTTTATGTAGCTGAATACAAACACATTCACAGCCTCTCTCACACACACACTCTCAGAGCACGCCTACATACAGCCGGCTCCCCTCCGCTCTGCTTTAAAGCGTTGCCTATCCAAACAGGAAAGTGGCCTCTGCCCCGGCAGCAGTAGAGGGCACAGCAGTGGAGATTTCATTAGTCACAGCTAACAGGCTAATTATCCGCTTCAGCGCACCTGTAAAACTTAACTGTGTGTCAATCTCACACCATCACAGACACTGCCTATAGGTGTGTGTGTGGGTGGGTTTGTGGACATGTGGGTCTGTGGGCGGGTGTGAACGGGTGGGCGTGTAACAAATCCGTCAGTTTCTGTGTTAATATGCGAACTGTGGGCATGTGAGCAGTTTATGTGCAGTGGTAGGACTGGCAATCAAAGCTACAGGTTATTTACAGGAAACTCTGATTCCTGGATTATTAGCTTAACAGGTGACATTACTGTTAATTACTCCCTTATTTCAGTTTTATCAGCTTTATTTTGAGGTATGAAACTTTTACAAAGACCAAAAAAATGTCCAAAGAGGGAACACAGCTGCAACTGGGCTTCTTCTTTGATGTGTGATTGACAGTCATTAGTTTGGCTGGTGTTCGAGGAGAGTATGATGTTGAACAGTGAGCAGAGGGACAAAAACATCAGTCATTTCAGGACGTGTACCAAAACAATATGTTTACGTTCAAAGCCCTCTGCCGTCCATAGTAATTATGATGAGCACAAAGGAGGAAGTCAGGTAACGGCGTCAACGTAGGGAGGAGTTCAACATTATGTTATTTTAAGCATGGCCACATTGTTCCATATATATCCAAACCCACATGCTCATTGTTGTTTCCATGATGACAAAGCTCCCCTGCGTTAGTGAAGTAGTGATTTCGACTCGAGCCATAATGTTTCACCAGCCTTAACAGAGTACTTATTTTAACTCAAACCATGATGTTTCTCTAACAATAAACAAGTTTGTTTTTTTGTCTCAGAAACAAAACACACAAATTAAAAAGCTTGTACAGTATGTGTCGTTCTACAGCGCATGGATGTTCTGTTGGGTTATGTAAGGACAGTTACAGGAGAAATATGTACAATCACTTTGATTTTTCACCATGAAAATTCTAAATAACTTTTTCCAAGTGACAAAGACAAAGGACGGTAGTGTGCAGTTCGAATTTTGGTGACAAGCATTGAGCAGCTCCATTGTTGGAATTTGTTTTTGGTCTCAGTCTGTTGGTATAGAAGCAAGGGTAAGCAACCTGCACCTCCAGAGCCACATGTTGCTTGAAAGCCCCTCTCCAGTAATGCCTTGTGGCTTTGACACAAAACATTATATGGAAATGAATAATCATTATTTTACACACTTTAATTTTTATATATCAATGTTATATGCCTAGTTTTGAGTCTTCCTATCTGGTTAACTATGGATGCCAAATCCAAAAAAGTAACAGTCTGTGAATTGTGTTTGAGAGCTAAAGAGCTCAAGGGCGAGTTTAGTTTTTTGTTTACTTTCCTCACTTCTGTTTGTCTTGTCGTGCACTGAGCTAAACTGCCAGTCAGAGTTATTCCATTGGCCAACAAGCTCCGCTGTCTTCAACACTGATTCAACATGCTGGATCAGCCAAAAAAAAAGCCGACAAAGGACCAACTAGTGCTAACGGTGCCGGACACGCCACAAAAACGAAGGTGACAGACATTCAGCGGCGGCACGACGTTGACCAACGGCCGACCGCAAGATACCTGTGCTAGTTTTACACTGTGTGCCATGTGTGCATTTTGCATTGGCAACCTTCACCACATGTATATCTTGATTTTAATTTAAATCTGATCAAACACCCATCCTGTACCATCTTGGTATACTTGATGTCCCTTCAAGCTTAAAATGTTTTGCACAAAATATCTTATATATACATACATGTACAAGGTTAGAAACAAACTCTCATGGTCTGGCCAGACGCCCTCTGACAATCTTGATGGTAGAAGAGGAGAAGGAGAGGAAAAAAAAAGGAGAGGACTGCAAAGATCAAATCCCCTTTTCCCGCTTGTCTGTGTTTAAAATAGCCTAAAATCGAGAGATGAAGGAGAGCGGGGGCTACTGAGGTCTACACAGTCTTTGAGGTTCAGGGTATTTCTCACCATTTTACTGCGAGCTCAAAAAGCCCGCATCCTGCTCCATGAATAGAGCTGGAAATACACACACACAGATATACACTCAGGCACCGGTACCCCCTGCCTGGCAGTCTCTTTGTAGCCATGTTGTGATTGTATCAGATGTGGAGCGATAGAGGTTCGGCGTATGGGGGTGCTGGTAGGGGGATGTGTGAATTTGTAATGTGCTTATGCTGGAACCGCAAAGACAGGAGATAGGGGCACCCAGAGCTGTGTTATACTCCCACACACTCGCTCAAACACACACTCACACACACTCACACGCTGTAGGGAGTGGAACTCTAGCTCCCTGAACTCCTTTCATCCTACTGAAGGTGGAAGTGAGTGCAGGGTTTCTTGGAGTCACAGCGAGATTCAGCACTCTCTATATCCTCTAAAATACTACTGCCCGCTGACAGCGTGTGTGTGTGCGTGTGTGTGTGTTAGTGCGGTTCAAAGGCTCAGAGTGCACAATGTTGAGGTGAGCTATCAGTGTGTGATCTTGGGCTATATGTATAACACATCACAGTTTGAATTATTGCATTAGCCCGTATAGCAGCTTTATTAAGGCGGCTCTGCAGAAGCGAGGCACAGGCAGGTCTATGAGATTTATACTCGACATGCGCTGCAGGTTTTAAGTCAAGATTTTGCTTTTTCTGGATATTGTTGTTCCTCTGAGGTAAAAAACTACGACTGCAAGGCCTTTAAAGATTACATCGTTGAGCCTCCATGTGTGGCGGCTGAAGTCACAGGAGGTCAGCAGAAGCTAAAAAACAAGCAGCAAATGGTGTCACTTCCCTTTACGCCAGGTTAGAGGTCAAAGGTGAGCCACACTGGACTGCTGGACTGGACTAAGACAACATACCTACAGCACACTGCACCGGTGCAGAAAAGCTGTGGGAATTTGTCATAGTGGTTTTCTTTTATACTCCTTTACCCAAAGTGCTGATTACTTATTCTTAGTGCCATTTTTAGATTTCTTTTCACGAATCAATTGGTTAGATAACTTTTCGCAGTCAAGTTCTAGAAAGAGACTAGAATCACGCAAGGTTGATATGTAACACATATGGTGAACCACACACATAAAAGCTGATACAATGAGTCACTGTCATGTCACTTTTGAACTACCTGTAACCAGGTGTGAAAGTCATTTATTACTTTTAAGGCTCTATAGGGACAGGCATTGGAAATTAGAAGTCGCTGTGATATGCTGCACTGGATAATCGTCGCTCAGTTCTCTATGCATTCTGTATTTGTTTCTATCAAATAAACATTAAATTAATACATGAAATAAAGTAGATTTAAGATTTAGGTTAGCTCTTGAGAAGACTTTCGGGGATAATCTGAAAGATGCTTATTTCTGTTAATCAATGTCTGTTGGCGAGTCTGTGGCCGTTGGGATTTACAGGCCCTGATTGTTAATGATGTCGGAGGCCTAAAAGGCGACACAAGAAGAAATACTATAAGAGATTTGGATGAACAGGATCTCAAATCACTTCCATTTTTAAATAAAAATTGTTGAATCAGTTAATCCTTGTTTTAAAAGAAAAACGGTGCAGTAACATTAGTAAGGCGGAGATAAACAACACAGAAAATAAATAAGTAATAAGAATGAATGGGGAAAGTTTAACAGAGTTCAGCACCAGTCGAGAGGGCAACAAGGTACTAACTGCATTTATTTGTGTCTACTTGTTTAATTATTTTGGGTTTTTGGTATAATTGCTAACTTCTGAGCCAAGTTTGATGCATTTTTTGTCCTCTGTTTAATTTCTGTTCAGCTCTTATGTTGGTCAATGTAGTTAATTGAGAACAAAATAAACTGCATTAGACCATCAGTCCAGACTTGAATTATTTCGACTGGGACGCTACATCATGTATATCAAATTTTTAAACTAAATGATGTAACAACCTGATAATGATGTACCAGGGTGCGCACCAAAACAACCGGACTGAGACCTTCTTGAAGAGGTGGTCTCGGTCCGGTTACAAACGAACTCTGGTGCAGTTCATTTGTGGTGAGAAGGTGTTCCGACCTGGATGTGAAGCAACTGCAGTCACATGACACATTGTTTGGGTTAAACATGAGCTTGTTACAGTCCTGGAGGATTATTAATGTGCACCTCCTCCTGTACTGCCTTAATATGCACATTCAGCACATCCAATGCATCAAAACATTGTTTTCTAGTTGGAGCCGCGCCTCGTTTTCAAACTGTATGCTTTGACTAAAATGAACAATGACAGCAATATAGTCCACGATGAGCAGCGCTAAAATCAACCTGCGTAGTTGTCCCTCCATTGTGACATTAGAAAGTGTCACATTTATCTTGCAAGTGTACTCTTCTTCAACGTTTGCTTTACTTCCTGGATTTTTCCCACATGGAAATTCTGACCAGTCAAGAGCAGCTTTCTTCCGCAAAGCTTGTAAATGCTGCCGTGAGAACATGAACCAGCTCTAGGCAATTATACAACTCTGGAACAAAATTAGTCCCTGATTCAGACCAAAGGAGACGACTCTAGGTCTGAGAGAGCCCTAAGCTTCAGTCAAGTTTCATTGATTTCAAGTGATGTTCAGTCAGGTCAGATGAAATTGTTTTTAGCTCCCTCAGCAGCTCCTGAAAGCCTCAAATACAGTTTCCTTCATCCTATGGTTTAAATTCCTCCCTCACATCAATTTTTCCCTCTTTAGACTGGTATGGGAAGTGAATCAAAAAAACGTTGGGAAAGAAAGCCCGTGACACACCGCTTTCTTTGCCTCCATCTCACCAGGGCCTTTCTTTTATCCCTTTAACCCACTCTGTCTTTTAAGTTTGACAAGCAGACTTGCTGACTGTGGTGATTTTGTGTGTGCAGTCAACCATGACACACCCATAGCCACATACTGTACACCATACACATTTAACATATGGGTGTGCCTCTACAGCTGGGGGCACTCTACACGACTGATCTCCTGACTGTTCAAATTTCAACAACATTTATTGCTTCTGTTTACTGGAGATTATTCACTTATGATGTGGCACAGACGAGGTCACACATTAAACAAACCAATTACATTTGGCTGTGAGTGATCTCCATACCAAACTGACATTAAAGTCAACCTGTCATTGTTTTTCACTTATAGGAATAGTTTGGCTGTTTTGAAGTGGATTGTGTGAGATACTTAAAGTCAGTCTATTACCTACAGTAGATGGCGGCTGGCTCGTACACTGTTTGGAGAGGCAGGCAGAAGTGTTGCCATGGAAGCACAGCAATGTGCTGCTTTGGGCGGGGGCGGCAAAATATATTCTAGTCACCATAAGTCAATATCGGTTCAAGTGGACGCTATATTTATTGTATTTTAACGACTTTACGATGCCATCACACAGCCCTTTCTGATGGGGAAATGAAGCCGTTATATACATCTATGCTCTCTTCAAAACTAGACGCCGTTGACCAAAACAGTAATTTTACCTCGCAGAACACAGGAGTCGCTGGTCTACCGCTGCCTTGATAGGTTAGTTTGTTTGTGTTATTGTTTGACTCTGGTGAATACAAACTAAAACACCACTTGAAAAGAATCAAAATTATCCATTTACAGGGTTCCACTGGGTTCCTAACAAAAGGTACTATTACCATTATAAAACTACTATACCACTATAAAGCTAGGCTGACTGTGCAGGAGCAAGACTCTCAGACTTTTGAAATTGGTGCCACATCACCAGAGACAACAGAGGAAAAGGGCTGTGATATTTGCTTTTCCTCAATAAGTAGAAAACCTGCAACTACCAAAGTGCACTGCATCACACCAGGCCAATAAATGCCACCACTTGGGGATGACCTTATGTGAGCTGAAACACTGGAGACGAGGAAGAGGCAACACAGTGACAGAATCTTTCATCAGCAACAGTAAAATTCGTCATCTGGTGGATTTTCACTGGCGAATGAGCAGAGAGATCTGGAGGCTGGTAAGACGGAGGTAAGTTTAACATAGTTCATTTACACATATTACCCACACTGTTTTGATACAAAGCTGGTTGAAAATCTGCAGAGTATCATTTTAATAAGTCATCTGTGTAGATACAAAGTTGAATGTACATTTGAACGGGTTTCATAACAGGTGTCACTTCAGATCTCTCTCCTGATGCCACCAACTCCTGGAACAGAGTGCTGTAGGAATGAGTCCTGAATCCCAGAAGTGAGTTAATAATAATAATAACAATAATAATAATAATAAATTTAATTTATAAAGCACTTTTCATTTATAAAAAAAAATCTCAAAGTGCTACAGCACACAGTAAAAAGGTAGATCGATTAAAACATTCTAAAAACAAATTCAAAAAGTCCTAGGCCATGTCAAAAGCTTCATTAAAAAGGAAAGTCTTTAAGCCTCTCTTAAAGGCATCCACTGTCTGTGGGGCTCTGAGGTGGCCTGGTAGGGAGTTCCAGAGACGAGGGGCAGCAAAACAAAAGGCACGGTCTCCCATAGTGCGGAGCTTGGTTCTGGGGAGGTGGAGAAGGTATTGGTTTTGGGAGCGTAGTGAGTAATTCACTGAGATAATACGGGGCATTTCCATGGATACACTGATGGGTGATGAGAGCAAGTTTGTAGCTGATTCTGGCGGAGATGGGGAGCTAGTAAAGGGTGCGGAGTACAGGTGTGATGTGTTCATGTTTTCTGACTTTCAGGAGGATCCTAGCAGCACTATTCTGAATAAGTTGTAATTTTTGCAGACATTTGCCAGGAATTCCAATTAGAAGGGCGTTGTAGTAATCAAGCCTGAAGGAGACAAAGGCATGGACTAGTTTCTCTGCATCAGAGACGGTGAGAGAGGGACGGAGTTTAGTGATGTTCTTAAGGTGAAAAAAAGCAGAATTTACACAGATATTAAATGTGATTTTCAAATGTTAGGTGAGGGTCCAGTCTCACGCCAAGGTTGGTAACTGTAGATGAAAGGGGGGATGTCCTGGCGGTGGTGGTTATAGAAGATGACTGGACCTAATGAGGGGTGCCAATAAGTCTGGCTTCGGATTTGGAACAGTTGAGTTGGAGGAAGTTACGACTCATCCATGCCTTTATCTCCTCCAGGCAGTTGGTGAGTGTGGACTGAGGTAAAGATGAAGATGGTAGAGCAGTTGAAGAGGTTGGGTCAGTCCTGAGATACAGCTGAGTGTCATCAGCGTAGGAGTGGAAAGAAATCCTGCACTGCCTGATGACACGGCCAAGGGGGAGCATGTATATAAAAAAGAGAAGTGGGCCAAGGACAGATCCTTACGGGACACCACACATAACGGGACACTCTGGTTTCCTCAGCTCAAAGTCAATGGATTTTTTAAAATTGTTTTTTTAGTTAGATGCCTGAAATAAGGTCTGATTAACACAAGCTTTCATATTTTGTTCTGCAACATAAAATGTGTCAGTAAATACCCCTCTCATTCACTGTGAAACCTTTAGGTGCCTTAAAAAAGGTGGTTGCTAATAAATGGCTAAATGAGTGTCGGCACACCAAACGCAGCTCTCCAGCCTTGTTGTGGGGGCGACGTTAAGCCATGCAACCATGGTGCACTTTGGTTATAGCCTTATGTTGTGTTCACACCAGGCGTGAATAAAACAATTTGCATGAGTGTATGTAAAGTCAATGTAATAAAGGTGCAATCAGACACAAATTCCTGCCGGGCGGCACAAAGAACGCAATGGACATGACGCGAATGACGTTCATTCATTCATTCATCTTCTAACCGCTTCATCCTCTTGAGGGTCGCGGGGGGGCTGGAGTCTATCCCAGCTGACATCGGGCGAGAGGCAGGGTACACCCTGGACAGGTCGCCAGACTATCGCAGGGCTGACACATAGAGACAGACAACCATTCACGCTCACATTCACACCTACGGACAATTTAGAGTTATCAATTAACCTAGTCCCCAATCTGCATGTCTTTGGACTGTGGGAGGAAGCCGGAGTGCCCGGAGAGAACCCACGCTGACACGGGGAGAACATGCAAACTCCGCACAGAGGGATCGAACCGGCAACCCTCTTGCTGTGAGGTGAGAGTGCTAACCACCACACCACCGTGCCGCCCCGCGAATGACGTGAAATACGCAAATTAAGCAGCGCAGATTAAGTTAGTAGGATGATTTCAAGTCATACGCTTATTCGCGAGAGTTGGAAAAGCTGAACTTTCGTGCCTTGAAAGCCAATCAGCATCGACATCCTCTGGGGACATAGGACGCAGAGGACGTACTGGCAGACGTTCTTCCATCGATTCAGCGCCTATGACGCAATTGCAAGTATTGCAATTTGCAAGTATGAAGCAAGTCAATACAAAATATCGTCCCGCGATGCAAATTTTCGTGTCACGTTTGGTGTAAACACAACAGAACATCAGCTTTTTACGTCTGATGATTGGATTTGCGCTTCAAAAATCCTAAACGTTACGTTCAGTTGTAAAGATTATCTTGCTGAACAAAACATGTAAGTAGTATGTAACGTTTGTTTGCCACAGAGCTAATTTTCGGCAATAATCAAATAGAAAAATCCCACAGGCTTTTTGACGAGGGAACCAGGGCGACACTAACTTCCGCACTGGCCTACAAAAACACGTCATCCATGCAGCACTCTATGGTGCACGGTACGGTCATATGGGATGTTGACAGGCACACACACACCGATATCAGAGGACTTCCTGCTGCTCAGTGTGGTTGTGGTGGTGTGAGGGTAGCTCCTGGCACAGGGCTGCACAGCAAGGCGAGGTAGAGGAGAGTGTTTACACACTTGCACCACCTCTCTCTCTCTCTCTCTCTCTCACACACACACACACACACACACACACACACACACACACACAGATCTGGCTCCTGTCCCCCTCTGCTTCTCCATCTAATATATCAAAGCATCTCTGTGTGTCTGTGGATCTCAGAAAATCCGCCCTCACTTCCTCGGCCGACATACTCTCCCCCTCTGTCTCTCAAACACACACGTGCACACACCATGTACGGTGACGACGGATGGTACCTCTCCTCTCTCCGGTCTCCAGCTGATGTACACACACTGTTTCAGACAAAACACCTGGAATAACACCACAAACACACACTGGCACACACACACACATACAGAGTCACTGCACTGCTGCTGGGCCAAGATAACCAGAACTCACAAAACTCAACTGTTGTGTTAGACGTGACTGTGGTATCAGTATGCTAATAAATGAAAATGATACCTGCACTCTGATATGTGTGTTACATATTTGTCTCCTTTTGTGATAGTTCAACCAAAGTCTTCCTCATTAGGCTGTCACCAAATAAAATCTGTTGTTCTATAGCTTAATGTCATGGAAAATTCTATTTTAATCATCTTTACGAGCTTACATTGACCTTGTTTTCACTTGTTTCCCGAGGTGACTGTGCTCTCTGCCAAATGGCAAACACAAAGCTTCAGAGGGTGAGACTGAGCTGGAGGACACAGTGGAACAAATGGCTCGAGCCAGCAAACACCAGACAAAGCCGAGAAATTCATAGGAAGTGTGTTTATCGTAGGTTTTGCAGAATAGTTAGTCTGAAAAACATGTAGAAAAAGAATCTGTATCTTAATGTTTGCTCTCTGTGTGTAAAGAGGCCTATCTATGATAACACCGTCTATCTCTGCTCACTTCCTGGTCAGGAGGAGGAGGAAGAGGAGCTGGAGGAATAAAAAGATAAAAGAAAATACAGAGGAGCCTTTCATAGAGCGGGTTCCTCAGGGAACGTGGTGCTTTGTACAGAGAGGAACAGTGTGTGTGTGTTGGAGAAAGCAAAGGAGGAAAAGGAACTTCAGGATCAACCAGAAATCACAGAATAGGTACAAAAATCAAATATATAGAAAACCTGAGCCTGTTTGATGTATGCGTAGATACATATACAGTATACAGTGTGCCATGCGTGTGGTCTCGTCTTCTCATCCTGTTTAGGAAGGAGAGAGAGACCCCTGTTTCCTTTGGCTCTGAACCCTCTGTTGTGACTACATTACAACCCCTCCATCACCACCCCCAACTCCATATGTCTCCCATACTGAAGCCTCTCCACAGGCCCATCAGCAGAGTCCATATGAACACGGCTCAAACCCTCGGCTTTCAACTGTCCCTGCTCTAGTATTTAATTAAACTCATTAAGATTTTGACAAAAATAAAGTGGCTTTGCTGTCATTTCATCAGTCAGACAGATCAGGTTAGTTGTGCAAATGTCTGCTGCAGTGTCAGGGAGATTTTCTACACTGACGATTAATCCACAAATTTGCTTAATTCTGACTTCAGTGTTTTGTTCCTACTTCCCTTGTACCCATATTTAGCTAGGATATAATAATTACTCTCAGTGAACAGTGACTGAATTTTACCTTGAGCAGCACTGCTTGTATTTAAAGGAATAGTTAAATGCAGTATTACTGTACTGTACTATTTTAGATTTACTGTGCATTCCAATCCCCATACTACCTATACTATATAGTATGCCAGAAAAATATTTAGTACATAGTATGAAAAAATGTATTGTGCCAAAAATACCAAGATGTTCTCCGACATCCAGTCCGATTTTGCAGGATGCAAGCCAGCATGCTTTTCTAGCTAGATGACAGAGAACTGCAGATGCAATTTCACTGTTGCAAATATAATAAGCTTGAATCTACAATATGTGTAGTTGTAACTTCAAAGTTAAACCGTCTCTGGCAAACTCGGTTGATGGCGTTTGTTTTATCTACAAGCAAGAGCATCAAAGTTCAGGGTGTAATGTTACGAGAAATTAGTGTGTCCCACTCAGATATTAGAATCAAGATGACAGATTGATAAAAATTTCATTTACACATTTCTTTTCTACAACTACAAATAATTAAATTTCTCCAGCAGTGTTTGACAGGTTTAAGGGCTGATTTACAAGCTCACACCTACTGATCATCATTTGAAAAGCTCAATGTCTCTCTGTTTATGCTCTCAACAAATACCTAATGTGAGACAACTAGGATTTGTCCCCAGATACATTGTTAACTCTGACTGATCCAACTGACTGTTAAGAAACAGAAACATAACTTTTTTCTTCATCTGCAACATGTTAGTCTGGAGGTTTAAACTGGTGTCCTCTCACAGAGTTGGTGATTCAAACTAAACTTTCATCTCTGTCAGAGAAAACTGAGTTCAGACTGTTAACTTACAGCACAGCTACACTCACAGATAACTGAGCGTCCTACCTGCCTGTCAGTGCTGGACTGGCCATCGGGCATACCGGGCTGATGGTAATTTTGGGCCGGGCCTTTATTTTGATGTCATGTCATGATACCTATTGGTACACAAAACTGGTAGATCGGCCCATTAGTCATGGTTGATTCTGGGCTGGACCAATTACAGCCGAGGGCCGACGCCCCCTCCCACTTGGGCCTCGGCTGCCAGTCAATCAATCATACAGAGAGAGAGGAGATTGACAAAATTAAGAAGAAACTCAAAGGAGGTGCGGAAAAAATAAGAGAGAAAAAGAGACAAGCCCTTTAGGAAGATGCTGCCAAATGTGTTAAAATAACACAGATGTTTGCTGGCTATGGCGGAGCTTCTTCAGCGGCAGCATCAGTGACCGCACCCGCACTGGCATCCAAAGCAGCCGCAGCAGGTAATGATGGCGGAGGTGGCCGTCAGCAGGTGGATGAGGCGAACGGGAGGCAGGAGGAGGAGACCCGCGGCCGCCGCATTATATGACGACGGCACAGTCGGTGCGACTGGAGGGGAATTTGAACTTCAGGTAAGAAGTGATGAACAGCAGTCTACCTGGGTCAGATATGAATCAAGTTTGGTTGATAGTTTATTTTCATAGTGCTTGCTAACTCTTAACACAGCATAGTTATGAGTAGGCTATATAACAATTTAGCTGGCTGTTGAGCAGCATGACGGGGTTTCTCTACTGCTGGGCTGTTTCTATGACGTTATACTAGTGATAGTGATCTTAGTGCTTCAGTAACTTTATTTTATTCATTTAGTTAGTTAAGTATAGTCTTTATTAGTTAGGTAGTAAAATATTTCAGTGTCTATTAATTGATATAAGTGCACTATGCAGTGATTCTTTACTCTGAAACAGCTAAAGCTCAACAGAGCAAAAATGTTCATGTAAAACCAAATGATTAGGCTAGTATTCATCATAAACCCACTTGCAAATATAATTTAGACTGAATCAAATTAGGCTTTGCCAGGAGATGTGATGCTGCTCATTAACATAAAAGTGGCTTGGAATTAAAAGTAACTACTTAAATGTATTTGTCTTTTATACATAAATATCCGCTTTATTCTAGATATGTTGTGTTTTTATCTTAAATAATAAAAAAACAATAATAACCTGTATTTTGTTTTTATTGTGGGCATGTTTCCATTCAATTTAAAATATCCCTTCACTTTTTAAAGGTTGCCATGTTTGAGGAAGTATTATGTGTTGCTGTGCTGTTTATTGATGTGGTGAGTACATAGTCTATGAAAATATTACTAAATCTGTCATTTATTCATTTTAATATTCATCAATGATCATGTCTCACCTCTGTTCCTCACTGTTCAATTTTCAGGATCCCATCATACATTCATTGTTCAGGAGGTTCACTAGACCAAGTAGCCTTTTGGGTTCCTCTAAGTAAGTACTGTATAGAATAATGGGACTGGGAGGATGGTGTAGGTTTAAATTTATTAGATAAGCACATATACACCAACAAGACAGTGTACAAGCGGTGTCACAAGAAAGTTTGTTTTCATTCATAGGCTTCACTGTCTTTCCATCAATACCTGGTGGGCCGGACTAGGCTCAAAATGCCCGGGCCGATTTTTTGTCCCAGTCCAGCCCTGCTGCCTGTCAAACACCATCAACCCAGAAACCTTCTCCAGTCCTGCAGGGATCAGCTGTGAAAACTGGCGGCCAGTGGCTGCTTGCTCCACTGCCATTCAGTGATTAATAAGTGGAGTTAACTGTTAACAGCCACCACTGTAACTAACAAACTCCGCAAATGTATTCAACAGCTCCACCATCCACAGTCAGACACATGGCTGATTATTTACTGCTATATAACATATTAACATTTACATGGATTAAAATATGTCCAACAACAAACCTCAACTCAAATGGGGGGGGGGGGGGGGTCTCTATTCTGATATCAATGTAGCATCTTGCATCAACAGGTAAACAAGCAAACAAGCATACAGCGCAGACTATTAGTTTCCATATATACAGGTGTGGGTTTTCTCCGGCTTCCTCCCACAGTCCAAAGACAAGCAGGCTCTATGTTTCAGCCCTGTGATAGTCTGGTGACCTGTCCAGGGTGAACCCTGCCTCTCGCCCAATGTAAGCTGGGGTAGGCTCCAGCACCCCTGCGTCCCTTAACAGGATAAGTGGTTACAGATAATGAATAAATGAATATACAGGTGTATTTTTCAGTCCAATTTGCATAATTTTTCAAGCTGTACAAACAAAACTAGCCCATATTTTTTGCCACTTAATCCAACTGCTCATTTTCATCAAACTGAACGGATTTTTGTTCTGCATTCTTACAAAGATGCACACAGGTTATCATATTAAGTATGAAAGTGCACTCAGAGTAAGGCCTGGTGAGAAGGTCATGGGGTTCACCAAACTGGGCACTGCTGTGTGCTGCAAAACCACGTCCATCTGTGTGAGATGCCAAGTTTTTAGAGGTTCTCTGTGAAGAAGTACTGGGCTGGTGGATAAATTGTGGTTCTCTAGAAATAGTTATGGAGCGAAACTTCCCTGAAAATTCATCACTGTGTGTACAGAAAAAAACACAAGATACAATAGTTAATTAGTCAGATTTCAAAATGCTGGTTGGGACATTGTTGAACTTTGGACAAGGTTAGACAAGCTGTTTCTCACTGCTTCCAGTCTTAAAGGAGCTATATGTAAGAAATCTAAAGCAAATAGTTGTAAAATCCTCCTAATATGTCACAGAGACTAAGGAATAATGTTCATATAACATACTGATCTCACCGACAACAATAGTACAGCCAGACTATTCGCATTGAAAAACATTTTACAGCAAATCATGTTTATGTTTTGAATTTGTGTTTTGGCCTGTTGCGCCACCCGCCGCCGTCTACCAGTCACGCAGTCAGTAGAGTCTCAGCATCAGTTACAGTTACGACTGAGCTACAGCAGCACGGCAAGCAGCATTAGCAGTGTCCCGGTACATAGCATTAGCAGCCTTCTCCTCCTCAGCTGTATCCAGGCAGCAGCGTTAGCAGCAGAGAAGCTGGACTTGCTCGAACAGTCCGCTGGAAAACCGAAGATCAAGGACGTGGCAACGCGGCCCTGCCACGGCAGCCGCCCGTGGGCAAACAAATCAGTCTCCAGCGTGCCGCTGTCCAGCAACCTCGAATCTGTAGGGGAGGGGGGCGGACACGACTTGCGGCAGTATTTTGAATTTGAGTGCAGTAACCGTTTTGGCCACATTCTTACATACAGCGCCTTTAAATGCCAATGAACTCTAGCTCCATACTGCCCTACACCGCACTATCAATCTTGTAATCTAACTCTAAGAAAGAAACTGAATTTCCAAAAATGTTGGAACTTTTCTCTAACAGAAAAAAAGTCTTTTTGAATGCACAATAACATCTTTGGTTTACTTGATCACATCAAACTAATAAGATATACATACAGGCAGTTAGAGAAAGAGCGGAAACCTGGAGTGAATTTCTTCATGTTTACCCAAAATATACAGAGCCCGATTCCCTCCATCCCAGCTGAGCGCTGACAAATCCGCCAACCACTTGTCAAATTAAACCCACATTAGCAGCATAAACACACAGGCTCACACACTCGCACAAACAACCCATTACCAGCACAAACACACCAGAGCCTCACACATGCTCAGCCACCTATCCTGCTCAGAGAGGCTCTTCAAATAATCCTGCACACCCAAGTCGCCTCCACACCCAGGAACACTGGTCACAGCCCCATACAGCGCATACTCCTGACCTGTGCTGTCAACTGTCAACACCTGTCACACCGTGTGTCCGGATGCATGCGCAGATTTAGCCCTGTAACGTCACACCTGATGAGACACGGCACCATGCAAGGAGTCCCCAGTCTAATTCTTTCCATGCGTGCTTGTTAACATGTAGGATTTTCTTTGCAGCCACCATAAAGCAGAGTGTGCAGGTAACACAATCTCATGAAACTCCGCTCTGTCTGGCAGCTGCTGGAGGGATTTACCTCATAATGTTGTAATGTAAACCCCAAAAGTAAGACATCGCCATAAAAAGGACAATTTCATCTGTCTTCCTTCCTCTTCCTGTGTGGCCCCCAGGGGACGCATGGCCGGTAGTGGAGGGCGAGAGATTGGGGGAAGAGGAGAGTAAATGGAACACTTAATATGCACTCCATCAGCATAAACCAATCATCAGATGATTTTCAGGTAGACAGCAGCGTTTGGATGGACATGACAAGGTTAGTTTATGGGCCATGTCCAAAGAGCGGATGAAGGAGGAGCTCAGGAAAACCAGGAGTGAGCCGAGACGTCCAAACTCAGGACACACTACATGTAAAAGAGGAAGGGGCAAAAATAATCCAGCGTTGGTTCCAGTATGCGTCATTAAACAATGCTGCTGATGCTCCATCGACCTGCATGCATCTCTCAGCCAAATCGTTAAGCTCAGTTACACAGACATAAAGCGGTTCACTTAAAGCAACAGTGTGTAAGATTTAGCAGCCTCTAGTGGTGAGAATTGCAGATTGCAACCAGCTGAAACTTCTCCCATGTGCCGAGCCGGAACTCCCAGTTAGGATTTCTTCAGTACTCATTGTTCAGGAGGTTTTTACTGGGAGCTGAATTATCCGCAGAGGTCTCTCCCTCTCCAAAGCTAACGGACTCTGTGATTTAAAACACTACATAAAGCAGCTTCAAGTTACATAAATCTGTGTTTTTCCAATGCTGCTCATCACAGAGGGGCTTCTAACTACAGTGGCCGATACGAAAACATGAATGGCCCTATCTAGAGCAAGTGTTTGGTTTGTCTGTTCTGGGCTATTGTGGAAATGTGGCAGTACCAGATGGCGATCTCCATAGATGAATACCCACTCCCATATGTAGTAGGGGTGTAACAATCCATCAGTCTAGATCAGTATATCAATGCAAAGATCAACAATCCAATATCATCGCAGTCTCACGTGACCAGCCTCCCTTACTTCAGAATGGGAGTCTGGGGACATTCGTCTTTCATTTTGTAATAGAAATGGGACGGGATATCCAGACCACATGACGGCGTTGCCATAGGTACGGCACGTGTGTTACATGTAACAGAGACGTTGCAGCTCTGCAATATAGCTGAAACAAATGAAATCATATCCATTTTAATCTCTTCTTGCGATGCACTGAACACTTCCTTTTCTGTTGTACTACGGACAACAATTCAGGGTACAGTAATTCCGGTGTAGACGGGTGTAAGGCAAAGCAATCAGCCATTGGTCGAGGAAGTACGGAAGTACACGGATTTGGATCCAATCACATCATTGCCGCTGGGAGCCAGCGCTAGTTCAATTGCAACTTTCCTATGGGAATGTCCACAGACGACAGTCAGCCAGCGTACTGACATCATTGGCGTCTGTGTAAGAGACTTATATCATCAATGCAGAGTGAAAGCATCAATACATATCATCATCTTTACGACACGCCTTTATTTTGGAATTCTAAAATCAAATGGGTTTTATTGTTCTATTCATTGTGAAAATTCACAATGCGTGACAAAATGAAAAAACACATTTCCTCCTTTACCTCTCTCCTCTGGAGTTACCTATCTAGCTGTCACCACTCCCTCCCTGTATTTCATTTGGCGCCATAGTTGTAGGAAGGGGCGGAGCTATGCTCATCATTCTGTGTGCTGTCCACATCCTCCTCCTCCTCTTCATCATCCACCTGTATATTACTATCTGACCTGCTGAGAGTTCCTATCTGAGTTATGAAATGATTCTCTGCGCCCCGTTCCTCTGTCTTGACGCAGCTGTGTCCCGCCGCCACATTTTCTTAACTGATTATTGGTCAAACGTCTCTACAGGCTCTGAAAAATTTAATGGCGGACAAATGTTTTGGACTCTGTGTAAACATGATTGACACAACTTGAGGTCGTATTTATTTTTAGACATGCCACAATTTCGGATGAATAAACGGACTCCATGTGCAAAAACCTTTAGACAGTGTGTGGGGGGTTTTCTATAAGTTGTGTTGGAAGATGTCTGCCTTCAAGCTAGGGCTGGGCGGTATGACAAAATTTTCATATCACAGTATTTTTTTAAAAAATCATATCGGTTTAATGGTATTTGGTATATCTGACGGTATTTTGCTCGGGTTCAGCCTACTTGACATGCTGCTGTGTTGTGCTATGGCCTATTCAAGTGCTGGAATTTGTTATTTACGTGACAACGCCTGAACGCAACACAGGCTCTGCTCCATTAGTGCCGTGCTCGGTTAAAAATGTCTCGGACTTGGGTCAGCTTCGGTCAGGAAAATGCGGCCCGATCCGTGCTCTAGTGTGCTCACCTGTGTGTGTGCCCATGTGTGTGTGTGTGTGTGTGTGTGTGTGTGTGTGTGTGTGCGCGTGCGCACGTATCGGGGCGAAACTCCGCCGTGCACGATAAAGAGAGCAGAGGAGAATTGTAAACAGTGCGCCGCTGCTAGTTGCATGTAGAGGAAACACTGCTGTTCTTCTGGGTCATCTTGTACAGTTGCTTTGCTTTCAGGACTCTCTCCAGCAGCCATTCTCACCTCTAGACTTTTCTCTATGCTCTCACCCTCGCCGGCAGTAGCACGCCTGTGGTGTGCAGCAGTGAAATGGATCCCCGCTGAAACACTTTCCTGCCGCGCACGTTCCGGACGTTGTTTGGGCTATTCACCGGTATTGCGGTATATGAAAAATTCATATCATAACGAAAATAAATACCGGTTTTCGGTACGAACCAGTATACTGCCCAGCCCTACTTCAAGCCAGATAGTCCTTCAGTTTCAAGAAAAAGATCAGTTGGTTTGGGTTGAAATAAAAAGATTTCTTCCACAAAGGGCCAAAGACAAAAAAGAAAGGGATGGCTGCTTCTTTTGTAACATGATATCATCTCACATCAATCAGAGGCTCCTGAATTGCATCGTATTGGAAATGGTATCATGGCAGACTGTGTGATATCAGCAAATATTATATCGTTGTCCAAAAAGTTGATTTAATATTGTACTGCGATTAAACTAGTGATTTACACCCCCACTGTGGAGATGTAAACGTCTCGTTCTAAGGTAACGAAAACACAACGATTCTTATTTTCAGGTGATTATACACTAAAAAAACATACTTATTATATTCTAGCCCATTTTTGCCAACATATCCCCCTAAATCCTGCACACTGGACCTTTAAGTAAACACAAGCACATCAGGAATATCAATTTTCCACACTTCTCTTGTTAAACGGATACAAGCAGGAGGGCCATGTCTCAAAAGTCTTTGTAAATGTATTAACGGTTTGCCAGAACGTCTTCCACACATCATCGGGACTGTGAGTTATTTCAGAGGCCTGCAGAAACAGAGGTGCTTCGCTCTCTTACTCAGCATTTGTTTGTAAAAAAGTTTACGGCCCTTTGCCGAAACATGCTGAGGAGCTATTTTGCTGCTGGCGAAATTATTTCTGAAAGCAGTTCCGCTTTTGGATTTCATTTAGTATTCTAAGTGAAATTACATGACCTAAGGTTGCTTTTATAGTGTGGAGACTTTCCATGCTTACTATGGTTTACCAAAGGCATCCAATCACCTCTATTTAAGTATGCATGCTCATAAAAAGCGGATCAAGAAGCTATTTTCATTGTTTATTTGTGTGTTCCGTGAGATGCTGTGGCTCCTAAATGTTTGGCCTGAAATGAATCCAAACAGAAAATCTATAGTTCTGCCTCCTTTCCTCCTCCTCCTCCTCCTCCTCCTCCTCCTCCTCCTTCTTCCTCCTCTCTGGAATTCTACTCTCTCTCTATTCTAATAAATCTGAAGGGGCCTTTTCCACTTTTACAGGAACAGCAACTCATTAAATGGTTGATTTCAGATGGCAGAGTGTGAATGTTTTGAGTTAACTTTATTGATCTGTGAGTGGGTCTGTGGGCCAGAGAGAAACTGACGTCCCCTCCGGCACATGGGCAGTAGATTTACACCTCCGCCATTTAAAGACACCTCTAAACCCAGATGGCCACCGGCCCACTCTCTCCTGTGCTGCCCTGGCAGAGACACGGCGGTTGTCTCTGCTGCATACATGCTCACATAAACACAGGAAAAATGCCTGAAAAGAGGAAAAGGATATTTTATTCACTTACCTGCATGAATACACCGCTCTCTGCTCCAAGGACTGTAGTGATGCCTAACAGCCTGTTAGTTCATGCCTGGTTTACATCGGCCTCCTTGGAGCTTCAGCTCTGGCTGTCTGTAACACAGAAAGAGGTTGTGTGGCGGTCACACAGAACAAATTATAATAAATTATTTAATTTTCTAAATGATACATAAAAAAAGAAGCTGATAAATACAGCGAGTGCATAATTGATCAAAGTATAAAGGTGAGCAGTGATACAACATTAATAGAAATGTACAAGTTACTAAAACATTTTTACAAGCTAAAATGAATTACAAAAGAGTCTTTCTAAATTAGCGTCCTTCTCATATGTTTTTTAAATAACGATAATGTTGATGTTGATCGTAGCAATGGAAGTAGGTCGTTCCAACAATCCGGTCTCACACTGAAGTCGTTGAGTACCAGCACTTGGTCAGTGATTTCAGGCGTCAGACACCAACAAAAAAAGCTGTCCTTTCACACTGGCATGCTGGCTGGTCCCCATTATTGTTAAACAGCACCCAGCAGCGTAGGGGGGAAACCAGGCAGGACAACAACGTAAGTTAAGAGGGCGGAAGTCTGAGTAGGGCAGGTGGCAGGGGTAGTGAACGGGTCAAACAGCCACCAACTTTCACCCAGGAAGCCAGCGTTCCCTTCCCGTAATTTGTAATGCCAAACCCTGTTCTTTTTACCTAAACCTAACCACATGTGTGTTGTTGAAGGAAAAAAAACATCAATTCATGGAGTTGTACTGACGTAGTACTTTTATTTTGAAAGAGGCTGTATGCAAATTGTGCATTACATGTAACAACAGAAGTGTATTTTGAAATCAGACAATGTATGTCACAGGCAGAAGTTGTCACAGCGTCCCAGAGCGTCAACAACCAACACACCCAGGGTACCTTGCATGTCCTAGTCAGCGTGTTGGTTCAAAATAGATGGTCCTCTGTATTTCAATGAATATTAATCAAGGGAAGTCTGACAATATTGAGGATAAAAGTTGTTAGAGTGTCTTATGGAATATGAGTGAAGGAGGTGTCCAAGGAAGACTTATGGAAAAAACTACGCAAGTCATGAGTTAGGTAGAGCTGTAGTCAACCAAAAAAAATCTTGGTCAACTAAAGTCGTACATAATCTTCAACTAATCGATTTGTCGTGGGAAAAAAAAAATCTGCACGTTATTTTTACTTCTGAGGTAGTGTGTCTGTGTCACTCTGCAGTTACACCTCCAAAACACTAGTTGGCAGTGGAAGACTGTGTTAAGTGCTGTATAGTTTAGTTCAAATCAAACTTTATTTATGTAGTTGATTCAAAACACACATTAAACATGGCTAAATAGAGACAATTTGAAACACAAGTACGCAAACTGGCTTCACTATAAATCGCAGAACTGACAAACACATTTCCCCCACCAATACAACATGCTAACATTATTAGCACAAGTCTATGGAGTTTTACATTGTACAAATTAGCCTAGCGTCTAGCGATCTTTTCCTCTTCTCATATAAAGCCAGGGACAACAGCAACATGTAACAAAGGTAACGGCACATAATTCAGCTCCATTACAACTCACAAGGTTCACTGACAAAACAACTGTCTTATACTAAACACGTTTTCCAAGCAAATACAACATGCTAACGTTATTAGCGCCAGCCTATGGCATTTTACATTGTATAAATTAGCCTAGCAACGAGCAGAGATTTCCTCTGCTCATATGAAGCCAGGATAAATCCCGAAGTATAAATCCCTGAAGGATAGATCATACACAAGACTTAAAGTGCTATTTTAGCGGAGGCTTTACTGCCTTCACAATTTATTGTTTCTTATCAGTGAATACAAGTAAATACAAGCTTCATTTCCACTGAGGGAAATGGTGTCAGCTGACAGACACAGACAGGAGGTGTGCGTCATTGCGATGCTGAGCGTGAGGGTGGGCGAGTCCAACTTTCTGTCAACAACGGGGGTGTTTTGAAAACATTTTCACAGGTAACTTAGCCTGTCCCCCCCGCCACAGGAAATAATGGATTAATCCTGGAAAGCTGTTGATGTAGCACTTTTCTCCTTATGAAAGTAACACGGCGATTATTTGACTAATGAGAATTTGGTCGGATGAGAGCAGAGCGACCAAATAATCGACTAGTCAACCAGGAGACTACAGTCCTAAAGTTAGGTGTATATATCTATAAAAGAACACCCTGGTTTAGGGTCCCTAAAAGTCTAAGGCCGGCCCTGCTTCTACTAGATGTTTTTGAAACAAGGCAGCGCCCTCTCTGAGCTCTGTGCATATGAACTAACAATGAGACCTCAGGGGAATACGATGGGCCTGAAAGACGTCACTGCCCGGCTTAATTAAGGAGTCTTTGGTGTTTCCGATCCTGTAACTCATATTTGCCCTCCCTTTGCCGTATCAGCCAGGGAGAGCTTGGTCTGTCTCCTACGTATGACATCACTCCCTGAGTATGAGCCATTTCCCATAAACCTCCACGGTCCCCAGGGTTTCCAACCCATGAGATCAGGGAACAGGCAGGGTGATTATGAAGCAGCGAGACTGCTTTTTATCAAGAGAAAGTTAAATTTTATCTTGTCCATTGCTGTTTAACCAACCAATAAGTCTGTGTGAGAGCCACACATGCAGGACATCTTTCATGCTGCAACTGTTTTGTGCTCGTTTATTCACTCGAACCTCGTCTGTGTGTATTCTATTAATCTGTTTAGATTCTCTCTTCCTTCGCTCTCTGTATGTGTCTGTCTCTTCCCCTCAGGGCTGAAAGCTGTGAGGCTGTAAGGTCCCTTTCTTCCCACAACTGCTCTCAATCGCCCTTGTGACTGCTCGGCTGTCAATCACTTTAACATCAGACCCACACTGAGCACATCAAGCCCGCTGGCACACACACACACACACACACACACACAGAGTCCCTGACATACACACAAAAAACAGGGTTTGTAGGGGGAGTGGAGAGATGAAGGGGGTCCTGTCAGCACCTGCTGGGCCTCACCGGAGAATCCGCGGAGACACAGATACACCCACACACACACATACACACCGCAGGGCACTAGTTGTAAAGGTACCACTTTAATTTTGCTCGTATTTACACAGCCTCCCCCCACGCTGCCTCCAACCATGCCGTCCCACGGTGTCAGTATGAGCCGCTCTGCCCTTTAACCGCGCAGCAATGGGCAGCAAAGAACCACGATATAAAACACACATGTACGGAGACACACAGGAGCATGCATGTACAACAAGTGAGGGAAGTCTGAGGTCACACACACACACATGTGCACACACACCAACTTATCAACACACACCTAAAGTCACATATTTCCTATGAGCAAGGGAATCTTACAGAAATATACAGACTCAAGTCTCGAGGTTCCTTCATATGAACGCAAAAGCTCTCGATTAATTTCATCTGTTTCTGTCCAAAACCACATTCACACACACACACACACATAGATGTAACGCATGCAGACACAACGCACGCACATAAACATACACACAGAGTCCATTAGGCTCATGTGTTGGGCCCAAACCACGGCCCAGAGTGCTCTTTCATGGCTCCATCATTACATCAATAAGTCTTCACATTAATCTCGGCGCAGCAGAGCACACAGGCTATTACCAGACCAGCCCTGCACCACAGAGGCTCGCTCCGAAGCAGACATGGGCAAAATAGTACTCAAATATATTCTGGATACTTGATAAACACACGAGGCATGCTCGGTTTGTCTCGTTCTGCGAGGGATGTGTCCAGTTTTGAGGTGGGTTAAACGGCGCAGGATAAATTACGTATACCTCAAACGCATGAAACCATATCTAGATATATTTGACCACGTGTGCCCTGAAAAGCCCTAAAAAACATCTTAAAGACGTTTTTTTTTTTCTTTGCTATGACTGCTGATTTAATACAGAGCCCAAAATTATTTTTGAGGAGCTGGTTTCAATAGTGACTAACGAGAATCTTTCGCCAAGGCCTGTTCGAATCTGTGTAACATAAGATCATGCCCTTTTAATGAAGCTCTTGAGAGCAGTCTGAAAAAAAAGGAACAGTAACTCTCGGAGATTAGCTTACTCCATGGTTTATTATGAAATCAGCCTTTGGTCTGCAGTTAAGAGCTCCTGTGAGAAAAAGGCTGCCTGGTTAATAATCACGAGGATGAGCTAAGGCAACTAAGCCGAGGCTGCCATCACAAACACAGCATCAATCACACTTAAAGGCCCAGTGTGTAGCATTTATACTGGGATATACTGGCAGAACTGGAATATAATATCATAAGTGTGTTTTCTTTAGTGTATAATCACCTGAATATAAGAATCAATGTGTTTTGTTACCTTAGAATGAGCTGCTTATATCTACGTGGGGAGCGGGTCCTTGTCTATAGTGTCTGCCATGTTGTACCATCATGTTTCTACAGTAGCCCAGAATGGACAAACCAACAACAAAAAAAAGGTTCTAGACAGAGCCATTCAGGTTTCCACGTCAGCCATTGTAGCTAGCAGCCCCTCCACGATTTGAACCTCAGAAAACACTGAATTTTAACGTGGAACTGGTTTGTTGCATTTTTACCGGTTTGAATCACCTGGAGTCTCTTTTATAAACACTGCGTACACATGAAATGAGACCTGAAAGAGGCGAACACCACTTACCACGCACAAGTTGTGATGTGTAAAAACAGACTTTGACCCATGCTTCCGAACATTTTGGAGACGGGAAAGTGGCGACGCAGATGGTGAGATGGAAGCCTGATTGTAGAAATTATCCAATATTTTTTGGCACACGCCATTTTTGGCTTTTGTTCATTCATACATTTTTATTATGGATCCGACTTGTACTTGTCGTCCTCCGTTTATCCAGGTCCGGGTCTGGGTCGCGGGGGCAGCAGCCTCAGCAAAGAAGCCCAGACAGTCCTCTCCCCAGCTACTTCTATCAGCTCTTCTGAGGGAACCCTGAGGCGTTCCCAGGCCAGCCAGGCGATGTAATCCCTCCAGCGTGTCCTGGGGCGGCCCCGGGGCCTCCTCCCGGTTGGACATGCCCGAAACACCTCCCAAGGGAGGCGCCCGGAAGGCATCCTTACTAGATGCCCGAACCACCTCAACTGGCTCCTCTCGATGTGGAGGAGCAGCAGCTCTACTCCGAGTCCCTCCCGAATGTCAGAGCTCCTCACCCTATCTCTAAGGCTGAGCCCAGCCATCCTGCGGAGGAAACTCATTTTGGCCGCTTATACTCATAATCTCGTTCTTTCGGTCACTACCCAGAGCTCATGACCATAGGTGAGGGTTGGAATGTAGATCAACCGGTAAATCGAGAGCTTCGCTTTCTGGCTAAGCTCCCTTTTCACCACAATGGACCGGTTCAGCGCCTGCATCACTGCTGACGCCGCCCCAATCCGATCCTATGCATTGTTTTACAAATGTTTTGGAAAGGAAGAGACTTTGTGGATAATTTGACTCCTGGTAAAAACCTCCTGAACATCTGGATCCTAAGTTATCAGAGAAACAAACTGAGCAAACGTTTGTGTAAACGCTGATTTGTAACATCACAGCAAATCCTCACACAACGGTTCGTATAATATCCTACGAATTAGTGCCCCATTAATGACGTTACGCACTCAATGTAAAGTTACAGAGGTTAGGTTAGGAAAAGAAACATGGTGAGGATGTATCTTCAAATGACTCAAAGTCTGGTCTTGAACACTGGTCTCCTGGGGAAAGTCCCAGAGGAAAGTCCTGTGCTCCTGACCCATCCAACACCCCAACCTGCCTTACGAGACCGCTTCACTTTATTCTTTACTCCCGTCAGCACATTGTTCACCCGATCACAGCTTTCCAAATTATGTGAGTTATGCACAAATTACTGGCTCATCATTTCATGGGATATGTACGAATTTTGGTGCATTACTTTTTGTAGGTAAATGTACGAACACCCTGAACCTGAAACTGCTTTACACAGTGTTTTTACTGGTTTTAATCATATTAGAAACGTCTTGGCTCCCAGTAAAAACCTCCTGAACATCTGGGTCTTAAGTTATCACACAAAAAATTTGAGCACACATTAGCAGGTGCTGGGCTAGCAGCTCGTCTCTGATATGCCAAACACTGATTTGTAATGTGACACTACTTTGTTCAGTGTTTTTACCAGTTTTAATCATCTGGTGTGTTTGTTTCGGAGAGGAACAGACCTCTGCAGATAACTGAGCTCAGGGTAAAAACCTCCTGAACGTCTGGATCTGAAGTTATCAGAAGTTGAGCACACATTAGCAGGTGCTGGGTTAATGGCTCGTCTCTGATATGCCAAATAGCACTGGAAAAACACTAATTTGTAACATAAAACTGCTTTATTCCGTGTTTTTACAAGTTTTAATGAACTGGTCTGTTTGTTTTTGAGAGGAAGAAACCTCTGTGGATAATTTGGCTCATGGTAAAAACATCCTGAATGTCTGGATCAGGAATAAGGTCAGCAGACATTCATTTATCAGAGACAACAGGTAAGCGCTCAAAGCAGGCGCTCGGCCAAACAGTGTAAAGAAAAACACTGATTTGTAAAGCCAAACTGCTTTATTTTGTGACATTACCAGCTTTAATCAGCTGGTCAATTTGTTTTGGAGAGGAAGAGACCTCTGCAGATAATTCAGCTTTCAGTAAAAATGATGAACACTGAAGGAATTCTAACCAGGAGAAGTTTCAGCTGGTTGCAATCTGTAATCCTCAACGCTAGTCGCCACTAAATCTCCCTGAATCTGACACATTGTTCCTTTAAGACACACAAAATCTACATTTTTGTGCAGTCCAATGAGTTCCAGGTTCAAATAGAGAGAAAGAAGGGGAAGAGAGGGAAAACAAGGAAGAAAGAAACTGAGTGGAAGTGAGAGGAGGGGTGTTTAGCCCTCGTCTGTCTGGACAGGAAATGGGGTTCTTTAACCCTTGACCCAGGTCCACTATACGGCTGTGTGTTTATCATCCTGCATATGCCTCAGAACAGGTTCTTTCAGACGCGGGTTTGATGGACAGATGGTACTTGTTGTCATGGTAGCCTGTGCAGGTGCGTATGTGTGGGGTTTCCTGCCCTAAGGTGTAGGAGGGTGGTGGGGCGGTGGTGTTTATTATCCACACTGCCAACAGGCAGCTGAGTACCGCCACTCCCAAGAGGTAAGAGGAATGATGGTGGAGAAGGAAAAGAGGGGGGGAGTGAGGGAAGGTAGGACGAATGGAGAAAGGGAAGGAGAGAAAGTGGTAAGCTGTAAAACTTTGGAGGAGCGTCCACTTTTATCACCCTGGATCTGTTCTTGGATGAAAAAAGCTGTGAAGTAAGTTTTTCACTCGTCTCTTATTCTCTGCCATAATAGGAGAATAAAAGAATATTGCCTCAGAAACCTCCGCTGTTCCCGGAACGGCAGCCTCGGCTCCGATGACCTCAGATATTGTTCCGTTGTATTCTTTTATTCTCCTTTCAACATTTCGGACCACAAATGTGAGGCGCAGGGAGGGAGGAGGGGGTGCAGCAGCAGCATGGAGGGAATTGAGCGGTGGGGCCAAGGGTCACTGCAGGAGATTCTCCCCTGAAGGCAAGTCCGCTGCAAACGGGGTAATAATAAACGTTTGGCGTTTTGGGTTTCTGAACCCCTCCACCCCGCCCCTCTGTCCTGAAACCACCGGCTGCAGCTCCTGTTTCAAACGCACACGCCCATCAAAGCTGGTACCACTCAATCATGCAAGGCTCGTTGGCACAAATGTACAGCTCAGTTATGGAATCAATTACTGTATTTAGTTATTTATTTATTGATTTATTTGGATCCCCATTAGCCCTACCCTAGGGTCCACACAAGTCAACATTACATCATAGTGTAAAACAAATATGTGATTAAGGGTCCGGGGCAAAAGAGAGCAAAACACAAAAATAAAAAAGGCAAACTTCAGAAACAAATAAAGCAAAAACCAAACCAACACCAATAAAACTACTAATGACAATAATTACGGCAATGACAAGTACCAACACTAGTGATGCATGGTATTGGATTTTTTGCCAATATCTGACATGGCAATATGTAATAACTCATTTGACCAAGTCTTCTCTGTAGTGGAATTAACATCATATTATACATGCATACTCTTATCGTGACGGCCCACCAGCAGATGGAGACATGAAATATAATACTTCTCAATGTATGTAAAAATAAGAAAAATGTTGGCCGATTCTAATACTTCATTTTAAAGCTGAGATTAGCCGACGACGTCCCGATATCATCCCATATCCCTAGCCAGTGCTATATTTAAATAGTTCGCAAAACATTTGATACAGCTACAAACTAATAGTAGTACTCCTAGAAACAGCATATTTAGTGACATGAAAATAAAATGACCAAGAGAGTTCCTCATTAATGATCATAACATCAGATATTATTTAACAAAACACATCTTATTTGGAGAGAGAGGTGTTCTGTGCCATCAGGTATTTCTTTAACCTCTTTTTATAAACAATTTTACTTATTAAATGTGTATTGTCTAGGGCTGTAGTCTTCTGGTTGACTAGTCGATTATTTGGTCGCTCTGCTCTCGTCCGACCAAATCCTCATTAGTCGAATAATCGCCGTGTTACTTTCATAAGGAGTAAAGTGCTACATCAACAGCTTTCCAGGATTAATCCATTATTTCCTGTGGTGGGGGGGGACAGGCCAAGTTACCTGTGAAAAGGTAAGGTGTTTTGAAAACACCCCCATTTTCAAACCATTTCCCTCAGTGGAAACGAAGCTTGTATTTACTTGTATTTCACAGATAAGAAACAATAAATTGTGAAGACAGTAAAGCCTCCGCTAAAATAGCATTTTAAGTCTTGGGTGTGATTTATCCTGGCTTCAAATGAGCAGAGGAAATCTCCACTCGTCACTAGGCTAATTTATACAATGTAAAATGCCATAGGCTTGTGCTAATAACATTAGCATGATGTATTTGCTTGAAAAACGTGTTCAGCATAAGACAGTTGTTTTGTCAGTGAATGTTGTGAGTTGTAATGGAGCCAAATTATGTGCCGTTACCTTTGTTACATGTTGCTGTTGTCCCTGGTTTTATATGAGAAGAGGAAAAGATCGCTAGATGCTAGGCTAATTTATACAGTGTAAAACGCCATAGACTTGTGCTAATAACATTAGCATGTTGTATTGGTGGGGGAAATGTGTTTGTCAGTTCTGCGATTTATAGTGAAGCCAGTTTACGTACTTGTGTTTGAAATTGTCTCTGTTTAGCCATGTTTAATGTGTGTTTAATGTGTGTTTTGAATCAACTATGTAAATAAAGTTTGATTTGAACTAAACTTTACAGCACTTAACACAGTCCTCCACCGCTGACTAGTGTTTTGGAGGTGTAACTGCAGGGTGACACAGACACCACCGCAGAAGTAAAAATAACGTGCAGATTTTTTTTCCCCCACGACTAATCGATTAGTTGAAGATTATGTACGACTTCAGTCGACCAAGATTTTGTTTGGTTGACTACAGCTCTAATGTCCAATGGAAAATCATTCCATAATTTCATTCTCTGTCCATAGTAGGCTAGAACCCAAGTGTCAGCAGCTCGATATCGGGCCAGTTTATTTGGCCTGATTCTGGGGAATCATTCACCCCGAGTCTCAGCCAAGTCGGGCAACCAGATGTGACGCAACATATTTGTTCCAGTGAGCAGAGTTTGTGCTACATCATTTTTGATGACAGCCCAGTGACAGCATTGTCTGGAATGGCACTGAGGGCTCGATTCTGGAGCGTCATTCATCCTGACTAACAGCCGAGTTGGGTAACTACATGGGCCTGACTTACTTCTACCGGCTTGTAGAGTTTGGGCCAATGCTTGGTAAAAATAAAAATTAAAAGTAAAAAAAAAAGAAGTGGTTAGGAGCCCTTCTGTGTGGAGTTTGCATGTTCTCCCCATGTCAGCGTGGGTTTCCTCCAGGTGCTCCAGCTTCCTCCCACAGTCCAAAGACATGCAGGTTAACTGGTGACTCTAAATTGTCCGTAGGTGTGAATGTGAGTGTGAATGGTTGTCTGTCTCTGTGTGTCAGCCCTGTGATAGTCTGGTGACCTGAACAGGGTGAACCCTGCCTCTCACCCAGTGTCAGCTGGGATAGGCTCCAGCCCCCCTGTGACCCCTAACAGGATCAGCTGTTATGAAAAATTAATGAATAAATGAAAAAAGAACCTTTAGGCATGCCTAGTTTTAAAGCCATGGTTGTTATTACTGTAAGAAAATTGATGGTAAAGAACATTTGGAATTTTAGACAATAAAATATTTCCCATAAAGCAGAGCAGAGGCGTAACCATCCTGTCCTTCACCAACGATCAACCTGAGGTTATGTACATTCTGATGATGTCAGCTCTTCTGTTACAGTTCAGGAGTCACGCGGCTCCACTCTGGACTAACTGTAGTTTTTATTTGACACACTCAACCACACCATTCGACAGCGATCCAAATGAGTAACAACTAATGTTCGAACAATGTGAGAGATGCATTGTTGTGGTTCAAATGTAGCACATCTCTTAATGACTGCCAGACCTCGTCCTATAACTGCGACAGTTTCTTCAATCTGTTTTCACCGCTTCAATCAGCAGTCTTGATACGGATGGAAATAGGTTGACAAGGCAAATATTTATCTGGGATAAACAAATTATTGCTGCTTGGTCTGAGGATATACGCACATTGTTTTGCAGTTTAAAGTTTCATGAGGCTTTTTTTTAATAATAAAAAGCTCAATATTGGTTTGTTTAGACAGTTTGTGTTTGCCAAGGACGAATGGCAGTCTGCTGACGACATATGGACATAATGTTTAATGTATAACCTGCCTAGAAAGCAAAGATTTCCATGTGCTTCGCTGAGATCTGGTATTTTACGTTTGACTGCAGAGACCAGACGGTACGTTAATCTGAGAAGAAAAGCGTTCAAACAATATAGAAAATTAGTTCCATTTTGTTTTCTGCTGCCCTTGTATTTTGAACTGTGCAATGCATTTAGTGAAATAAATATATATATATTGAGTATAAAAGATGCACAGAGAGACATAGTCAGTTTTATACCCCATGAAACATATAAATTAGCCACTTATCTTGAGAGAAACTTGGAGAAGTGAAACAAAGACACACAAAATAATCTATGAATATTTGGTAGTTCCTTGTGCGAACAGTTTCTTTGGAACATTGATTTTCAGTTTGTATTTCCTTTTCCACATGTTCTGCACTGTATATGCAAGACTGGAATATGTATGTGTGGTCATGATGTCATGTAATCCCATGCAGGATGGGCCGAGTCTTGGCGGGACACAAAAATTAAAAGAAATAAAGGAATGAATAAATAAGCGCCAAAAGTGTGAGCTCATGCTTAAAGAATGGTGAATGCTAAAGGGAACTAAAAATTGTCTATATTTAACATTAAAACTATAAAAACATTTTTATTAGATTATATTTTGTAGTATCTGTGTCTTTGTTTCGCAGTGTGGTCCAAACTAAGGATGAATAATTGTCAGATTTATTTAGTTAACTGACTGGGCCACCGTGGTGCAGATTTGTTAGGGCCCCCTTAGCTCTCAGAGGAGGAGCCAGCTTGGTATTGTCATCACTGTTTGAAAAAGTTCAAATCAAAAACACCGAGAGAGAATGTCTGAAACTAAACGGCTGAATTCTGCAGAATCTATCCACTTTAAACTAGCTGAGGATACACTGAAAACAAAATGGATGTCAATACAATTCATTAGAAATTTGATTTGTAACGTATAGCATCAAAAATCTGCATGAAAAAAAAATATTTTGAATTTCATAATTTCACAAAACATAGCAAATACACACAATTAAAAATTAAATTTAGAAAGTTTCAAATAAAATTAAGATAAAAAACTATTTAAAGCAAAACCCCAATTTAATAACAATAATAAAAAAAGGAGAAATCAAATAACCCTGAAACACACACTCAGATATGTCCCTGCACACACACACACACACACACACACACACACACACACACACACACAGGGTCTGGCATAGTGGAAATATGTCTATTCCACCCGTCTAATCCCAGGCTTCGCTGTCTGGCCTGTTTGTTTTTCTGTTTACTCTGGAATGTCAGACATCCGAGGACGCAGCGGAGAGGAAGGTCAAAACCGCGGAGCTCCAAAGACTCAACAAACATTATTAAATTCTAATTTGTTATTAAAGGTTTGGGGAAAGTAGTTCAGCGAGACCATTAACGGTTTCACTATTTTGGTGTCCTTAAAGGTCTTCGTGTGCTGAGGGAGCACGTCCACTTACACAGAAAGTACACATTCACTCGACAACTGTGAGGCGCACAGAAACAGAGGGTCTGTATATCATGTTGGATCTCGAGCACGCAGTCGGACTTGCAAAGAAATTCGATCACAGGAAGTGACACAGTGCCGTACAAAGCTGGACATGGAACTAAGTGGCTGAGGAAGTGAAGGCTTAAAGGCGAATCACAGGACAGTTAGATTTAAGACTTTTTTAATCCCACTCGGAATTACATTTAAAAATATGAGATTAAAGTGTCTAAAAATGACTTCACCAATATCATATGTTTTATTGAGTGTTGTACTTAAATAATTCTAAACGTTTCCAACAATGTTCAAACCCAGAGATATCTGTAGTTTTAATCGAGGACACGGTCGCTGTCGCCTGTCAGTGGCGTCATATCTGATTTGTGCATGTGTCAGGGTTGTGGCTGCCAGAAGCTGTCATAAATTGACTTTTTATCCAGTTTTAGGCCACAGTTCTAAGATACATTTTTAGATCTTGGTTGTTTTCAGATTTATTGTTCACCAGATTAAAGATTTTAGTCATCGGACGTCTGGATCAGTTATCAGAGAAGTAAGCTGTGTAAATGTTAGAGGCAGCTCGGCTCCAGAAACTGACATTTTTTGCACATTTAAGACCAATTTTACTAAAACTAAAATAGAGGAAAACAACAAAAACATACACCAGCATCAATTACTTAGGTTTAGGGACAATTTTGTCTCATTGCAGAGACGAGGGTAGGACAGAATCGGTAAATATGTGGCATATGTTGGAGAGTTTTCTTTGTGTGTTTCAAACTCTGCATGTGGGATTCTACTGCGCCGATTCTCATCATGTCAAGTTTTAAGAACTATTTTCAAAAATACATTGAGCCTTGAATGCACTGACTTCTAAGAGTTTCAGCCTTGCTGTGTAATTTTTCGTTGAATAGCCAGTTTTCGTTGACTTTTCATTTCTCCGTGTCGTCCAGGGCGCAGTGACAGCTAGCTAACAGACGGTGAATCCCCTGCTCTGAGCACCTCGGCCGGAAATATAATAAAAATGTGTAGTTTGCTATCCTCTGCAGGACATTATGCAAGAAGCATTCAGTCAGTTATCAAAAAATAAAATAGATGTTACCCATTATTCTAAGATTTCACAATGCGACATAGAAAAAGGTCATCCATAAAATCATACTTCAGATGTCTTAGCATTTTTAAGACTTTTGAAAGACTGATTTAAGATAGTGGTTCCCAACTGGTCCAGCCATGGGAACCAGATTTCTCCTCGATCATTAGTTCAAGGTCCACAGAGTTATATAAATTCAGTGTCATATTTGTGTTTGGCCATGTCGTTGAGCTAGTTTGTCTCTGTTGAGAAGCTGCCTGTTATTCGCTCACTTCAAAATAAAAGCTCTGTGCTGGAAAGTTGATGTACTTCAAAATAAAGTGTGTTTTTTACAAACTTGGCACATTCGCGAGTCACTTGCAGTCCACTGAGAATGGACTTGCGACCCACCAGTCGGGAACCACTGATTTAAAACATTTTAATATCAATTAAAGCCTTATTTTTAGGTTAATGATTTTAACGCCTTTCAAGGCTTTTTAAGGTCTTAAACACATGTAATGATGGAATTTGAACCTTGACAGTCACGATGAAATGCAAAAATGCCTTTTTAACCCTTTAAGATCACATCACTGTTCATATTATGCACCTATTTAACAATATATGCAAAAAAAAAAGACATCCACCGAACAATCAATCAGTGACTTTTAGCTGCATAGAGCAAATATTAGGTTAGCTAGCTAGCCACAGGGAGCTATGTTGGAGCGTCATCATTTCCTCAAAAATACCGTGGTTAAAGACTCTGTCTGGAACTTATTCACTATGAGGAAAGTGTCATCTGTGACAAGTCCAGATTATGATTATATCCCTGACGGATACCACTATTCCATCAACATTACGCCATCCAGACTTCACTGTTATTCACACGCCTATTTTTCTGCAATTAAATCAAATTCCTTCCGATGTTACATCCTGCTTGTCTGACTCAAATACTGAAGCTAGATACTCTCAAAATGCTGTTTAATCTGGACTTTAAACAACTGAGGATTAGTTTATGGAGATTTTATCAACGCATTTATCAAAGCCTGCATTCACAACACACTCACTAATCCCACAAACAGAAAGATCATGAAAACAGGCTCTCAAGAAACCGAGCTCTGGCTATTTGATGAAGAGATCTGATGTAGACACGCAGAGATCTTATAAAATCACACTTTCCATTTCATCTGTCAGAAAAGCAGCCTGATCTATTGTTTGGATGAGAGGAGTGGGAACGGAGAAAAGAGGGAACAAACAGGGACAGGGTGCTGAAAGGGCCGTTAAGTCTGTGATAGATCTTTGGCTCTCACAAAGACATGATTCCTGTAGTAACGCCGAACTTTGTGGGGAATATATCGCTGCAGCCTCCATGAGGGAAACATGTGTTGCTGTGAGTTGTTCTGCGAGTATGTGTGTGTGCTGCGCACTCATTAGTGAAAAGCCTCGGTGCAGACTAGCTCCAGTTACAGTAGTAAACGCTGCCTTTGAACTTTTAATAGAGCCCTGAAACCCAACCAGGCCTTAAAAAACACAGATCTGCAGGGAAGGAAAAAATGGAGAGAAAGAGGTGGAAATGGTGAAAAAATTAAAACACAAAATATATAAAACTGCAAGAACAAAGATAAAGACCTGCGTTAAAACAAGATAATTTAGGGCGTGTAATCATGAGCCATAAAACTGCTACTGTAATAATCTGCAGTCACTAAATGTATGGACTGGCCATTAATACTAATGAAGCACAACATATATGAACACACACCTGTTGACCTGGATGATACACACATATTGTAGCTCTCTAAAGTCAGCATGACAGAAGCATCCTCGCACATCTAGTGTCTCAAAATGCTCTCTCACTAGCACATATAATGTATATTAAAGGGACAGTTCACCCCAAAATCAAAAATACATATTTTTCCTCTTCCCAGTTGTTCTATTCATCAGTCTGGATTGTTTTAGTGTGAGATGCTGAGTGTTGGAGATATCAGTCGTAGAGATGTCTGCCTTTTCTCTTTAATATAATGGAACTAGATGGCACTCGGCTTGCGGTGCTCAAAGCGCCAAATAAAATGCATTTAAAAAACTCAACATCAATGTCTGTCTCCAGAAATCATGACCCAGTTACTCAAGATAATCCACAGACCTTGTTGTGAGCAGTTTCATGTAGGAACTATTTTCTTTCTACTGAACTCAGGGTTCCTACAGCCTAAGGAGCCATACACACAGTTTTTCGCGCCCCCAAATTAACTGTTTTCAATGCAGACACACAAGCACCTATTTTCCAGGGTGAAATGGCTGCATCCTGAGATAAACAGAGCTCAACTTCTGGAAGGCAGCAGCATGCACCACATGCCATGTGACAAGGACCAACCAATCACAGCGGGCAGATATCTTTCCCTTCATCTTTAAATATCAGTCTGTGATAAATATGGAGAAGAAGTTGATCATGTGAGTGCAGAGCTACTACAGCTTTACATCTGCCCCACAGATGATAGGCCTACACATTTTTAAACATCTCCTGGAAGAAGATCAGCTCTGCACTCAGGATTTTAGGTAACTAGGCTATAAGATGCTTGTTGAAGTTGCTTAGCAACCTCAGACGCAACCTGCCGCCGCACTCTCGAAAGCTGGCACAGAAAAAGCAAAAGAGTAGCACCCAGCCTGTGATTTTCCCAGGAGGTTAAAGACGTGGCATGTGTACGACCCCCAAGGAAAGTTAGATTTAATACTCTACCAAAATACCAATTTTACTAACCCTATTATCATACTTCCTATGTCTTACCATTTTTTTTACATTTTTAAAAAACTGATTTATATCATTTTAGTATCAACTAGAAAAGCACTCAGAAAGTGCAGACCTCCGTCAAGTAGGTGATATTAACTCCCCCTCTGCATCAGATTTTGCAGCCTGCATCACAATTAGGTTATTTGCATCACTATCATAATGAGGTTATATGCCTTCACCATGGAGACACTGTGGTGTATTTATTTCATTTTTATTTTGTACTAACACAGAATATAATGGTTTTTTGTATTTTTCATTTTCTTTTTTTCCAACACAGAACATTAATTTCAACTTCAGAATTACAATATTTAGCAAGTAGAACAAGATGTGCTTTCCAGCCACCAGATGGCGCTATTTTCACCATTGTCAGAAACTGGAATTGCTGCTGAGGCTGTCAGACGATAGACTTTATTTATTATTTTATCCGCTTTGCTTCAACCGATCACCACCAAAATTATCATCTGTTCCTAGTCCCGTTATCAACCTTTCCTGAAAATTTCATCAAAATCCGTTCATAACCTTTTGAGTTATTTTGCAGACAAACAGATCAACGCCGGTGAAAACATAACCTCCTAATAATAATAATAATAATAATAATAAAGGCCTCATTTTTAGATTATTGAATTCAATGCATTCCAGACTTTTTAAGGATCTGTGGGAACCCTGGACCTACACCCGCCAGCCACTATCAGTGTGCATCTACTCATAGACGAGAGGCTCGTTTTCATGACAGCATGAGGTGTAAACGTTAATGGCGTCCTTCTCAGCTGAGCTCAGTGGTGCTAAGTGAGCTAGAAGGAGATACACACTACCGTCTGCGTGGTGATACGGTTGGCAGGTGTAGTTCGGTAGAAAAGTCTGGAGCAACCATGTCATGATTTCTGTTTGTTGAGTTTTTGTTACAAGTTTTTGTATTTGAATTTTTGCACTTTGAGCACCACAAGCCGAGTGCCATCTCCAATATACTGGAGAGAAGTCAGACATCTATACGGCTGATATCTCCAACACTTTGCAACTCACACCAAAACCATCTAATTTGGGGTGAGCTGTCCCTTTAAATACACACATCATTACCATCATTAATAATGCTTAGCCCAGGCACCTGTGTGTAGGCCTGGACAAAGTAATTAAAACATGCAGCCCTCTTTGTGTGTGTGTTTAAGTGTGTATTTAAGTGTGTGTGTGTGTTTAAGTGTGTGTGTGTGTGTGTAAGTGTGTGGGTATTTATCTGGGTGGGTGTCTGCTGCAGAATCTTCTGGCATGCATTGCAATAAACAGATGTTGAGTCTTTATGAGGTCTTTACAACAGGTTCAGCGGTGCCCCGAGTGGTTGTGTGTGTGTGTGTGTGTGTGTGTGTGTGTGTGTGTGTGTGTGGGTGGGTGGCTAAGCATAGTCAGACCTAACATGGAAACCTCTCATCAGTGAACCATAAAAGAAACCACAAATGGAAATGAGCAGGAAAGGTGCAGCATTCTTTAAATGCTGAGAGAATTTTAATTGTTTCAATGATGCCGTCATATTTTTGCAAGTAGATACGAAAAGGCTGTTCTAATCTGCATACACACGAACAATGTTCGCAATCGCAGGACATTCTCTGGCAGCCATGTTAAAGGAACACTTTGGTATTTCTCAATCTGGACCTTATTTTAATGTTTTTGTGTCTAAGTGACTGATCGGAGCAACAATCTTTTATATTGGTCGAGTATTGAGCGAGACACAACAGGCTGTGACGTAAACATTTGGGGCAATTGTGCAATATCATTGTACATCCACTAAAAGTGCTTGTTTTCACTGACAGGCTCAGATTGGTATTACAAGTGTCCCTACAGAGAAATATGACGCCCATCTTCACCTTTTGCTTTTATCCACCTCAAGTCACAAGACTTCAGAATGAGACTTCTCTCTGAGCATAGACACAATATGCATTTTATTATTGTCCTTAATTACACCTGCACATCCCCTGTCAAAACATCCACAGACACAAAGGTCTACTCAGTGATGGGAGTGGAGAGGGGCTGTGGACAGCACTGTTTATTTGGCTGCGAGCTGTTTACAGAGATGGACGCTGTGAAGCTGAGCGACAGCATGAGAAAATACCTCTGATAATATACGGACATGCAGAGAACTCAGCAGTGAACTCGCCTCCTTGCTCGTCTCTCAGGACCTGAAGGCATCACTCCATAGCTGATGAGAAATTCCACTAACTCAGACTGCAAATTCTTACAAACTATTTTATAATATTCCATCCAACCATTTCTAATCTTCTCTTTTATTTGCAGTTACTTTGCTCATCTGGCCCTGACTGTCACCATGTGATGATGCTATCAGGTTGTTTTCAAATCGCCTACTCCTTTTTACTAAATGCTTAAAAACTACACCCTCCCAGTGAGATATGATGCAACTGTCTTTGAGGAAAAACATTTTTTCAGGTCTGACAGGAAGAGAATATCTGTTCAAAGATTTTAGAGAATGCTAAGTAACGCCATACTTTATCTTTTCTTTTTTGGCTGAATCCAAATGTCCAAACTGACAGACTCGGACTGCAGACACATCCCCGGGAAGTCTGCGAGCGCTGAGGGCTGTACTAATCCACAATTCATCCAGTCCACAATGGGCTTTGAATGGACTTTCAGCAGACGCCCAGAGAGTCCGCTCAGGGTGCAGACTTAAAACTTCAGAGATTTAATAACCTACAATTTATTTCAATAAGGACGTGACGTTGTAGTTTTTCCAATTGCCAACTAAAAAACAAAACGACTTTGAATATCTAAAACCATTACTTGAATCATGTAGGCCAGAAACAATATTGCACCACATCATGATATAGAAGAATGTAGAAGTATTGGCTATAGAGATAATCAAGATGTATGCCGACAAACAACAAAAGGAGGTCTTCCTTTGTAAGTAACACCAAATTTATTTAGTCACAGTCCGGTCTTATTACAAACATTTTAGCATTTGAATTTGTGTATGAATATGATTGTGTTCACTCTGATTAGAGCTGTTGTCTAACGTTTCCAAAGCAAAGAAAGAAACAGACATGAAACCAACCTTTATAGCCTTGCAGTCTCCACCCTCACAAACGTGATGTGTTGACGGTATACATTACACAATACATACGACTTAAGTCCAAAGTCAGGGGGTGGACTTTTGGATTCAGCCTTAGTCTCTTTTTTTTTTTTTTTTTAATTCAAGGAACGTTGACCAAGCAGTAAGCATGCCAGCATTTTCCCCAGCAAATCCAGCTAGATTCAAAAACAGTCCCGTACATTAACACCAGGCCTCGGCCCAGAACGACTTCTGTCTTCAAGTACTGAGCAGCAAGGGTCACAGCAACAACTCAGGACACCGAGGTCATGTCCTCAATATTTTTTCCCTGAAGTTAACATTCTACGATAAATAACACTGACACAGTATGGTGGTAATTCATTTGACTATTTCTTGGCCAACAAAATATAAAAATCCAATAAAACACCATTTAGGCCATGTAAAAAATAGAACATAGAGAAAGTATCATTATTAACAGTTAACTGAATACAAAAACATGAAATATCCAGGTAGAAACTTTCAACCATTTTTTGTGCAACAAGACCTTTTGTTTTATACGCAACCTTTTTCTTATGGTGGCCCTGAAGGTCAAAACACAACATTTCACAAAACAAGACGACATGTTACAAACACAATGTTTCAGAAAACACAACATTTAAAGTTTGTTGTGATTCATGAAATGTTGTTCTCTTAAGTTTTGTCTGTAGAAATTTGTTTATTTAATTGTCGTTGTGATTTCTGAAAAGTCATTATGTTTTGTAAAAAGGTGTATTTTCTGAAAAGGTGCATTTTTTGAAATGTGTTATCCGTAATGTTGTGTTTTCTGAAATATTGATGTGTATTGTGAAATGTTGTGTTTTGTAAAATTGTTTTGTGATTTATATATATATATATATATAAATAATTTTAATGGTGTTTTGTACAATTTCGTTGTGTTTTGTGAAATGTTATGTTTTCCAAAATGTCGTTGTGTTTGGTAAATTGACTTGTTTTGTGAACTGTTGTGTTTTGTGAAATGTTTTCTTTTTTGTTTTTTGTTTTTTTTATTGTAGTGGTCATTTGCACAAATTCGTTGTTTTGTGAAATGCTATTGTGTTTAGTGAAATGTTGCCTTTTCTGAAATGTGCTTCATGAAAGGTCTTTGTGTTCGCCGAAATGTCGTGTTTTCTGAAATACTGTTGTGTTTTGTAAAATGTCATGTTTTGTGAAAAAATAAATAAATAAAAATTTGTAGTAGTGTTTTGTATAATGTCGTCGTGTTTCGTGAAATCTTGTCCTGTTTTCTGAAATACTGTTGTGCTTTGTGAAATGATATGTTTTCTAAAGTTTGATTTGATTTTCTAAAATGTTGTGTTTTAACCCTCAGGGCCACCGTACATATCGGTACGTCACAGCACAGAAATGTAATGACCCTGTTTACGCTCATGCTAAAATAACATTTGTTTAAACATTTGTTAAACTATGATTACCAAATAAGTAAAACATCAACACAACGTAATGAGCGAGTGAATCATAGAAACTGTTTGTTTTTATTTATTCATCTAAATAATGAGCGAGTATTCTCAGCTCCAGTTGTGAGTTGACTTTTAGTCCAGAGCACCTCCTGCTGATCGAACAACGATCACCACCTGAACCTTTTGTTAAACAGAGCTGAACACTGCTGCTTTTATAACCAATAAAAATGTTCATCGGAAGAGTCTGGAGACAATGAAAATCTCCATTTATTGTGTTTTCTCATTCTATCAGCATCTGTTTTTAACAGGGAAAGAGATTTGTGTAGGGGAATAAAAAATGTGAAACTTGACTTTTTTTCCCTTCACAATAAAGTCCTCGACAGATGACAGCTGTGGACACACAGAGTGCACGCTGCATGTTTTATCGCCTTCACCCATAAATAAAAAAACGCAGAGTGGAAGAAATACAGTCAAAATATATGATTTATGGCAACGGGCACAGGAGGGAGTCTGGAGATTTCTTGGACAATATGAAAATAAAACTGCAATAAAACTGCACGGGCCTTGATTGTGGTCTATGGAGAGACATGGACGGCCTCCAACACAGCTAACTTTATTACTTCATCTGAGAGAGCAAGAGAGTGGGAGAGACACATCAACAGATTCAGAGACTATTACAGTCACGTCTTTTTCCCTAAGTGGCCACAGTCTCCATCTGAGGACCCCCCGACCCTTTTCACCCAACAAGCAGGGACACAGCGGAGGACAGAACCTCTTCAAGTCAGTTTACCCAGCTTTTTATTTACGCAACCAACCTTCTTCTTGGTTTACATAAATCTTTACAACATAATTTCATGGCAGGCACAGTAAGTACTATTAAACGGATGGTAGTTACATAAACATCGCAGGAGAAAAAAGAATTAATGCCTTCAAGAGTAAAATGGATTCTTGTTTATGTAAGTGGTTGGTAACCTTATGATGATCGCCAGCTGAACAAATAATTTACAGCCATTTTCATTTACAACAACATCCCAGCGCCCAACTATGTTGCTCTAAGCATTAAAAATCATTGCGAGAGAGAGCCTTCGTTCTGATCAGAGGAGGGGGAGACAGAGACAGCAGAGAGAGCAGGGGTGTCAAACATGTGCTCCACGGGCCAGAATCGACCCACCAAAGGGTCCGATCTGGACCACTGGATAATAAGACTAATAATGCATTTTATTTATTTATAGGCGCCTTTCAAAACACTTAAGGACACCTTACAAGACACAGTTAAAAAAACACAAGCAGCAATGTATCCATGGATCATAAAAGCAAACAATTCTGTAATATATAATAAAAGTTAATAAAATGACCAGACAAAAATCATAATTACAAATATTAGGTATTAAATCATCCTCAGGATGTCCAAGATGACACCCAGACTCTGAACCTGAGGGGATGGAGGGACTTTGGCATTGTCAGTGGTTAGAGAGAAACTGCGGTTTAGCCAGAGAAGATTTAAACTCAACTTCCTGAAAGTGTTAAGTTTGAGGGAGGAGGTGGCATTGATTATCACATTTTCTGAAGATACGGCCAAGAGAAGGTAGATAATAAATAAAAGGGGACCTAGGACAGAGCCCTGAGGAACACCACTAGTAACCGGAAAAGAGTTGACTTTGTGCACTAAACATTCCCTTCAGTATTTCACAGGCTGTTTTTGGGATTGTTGCGGCCTGAAATCCTGAATTCACCGCAACTTTTCTAAAAAATGTCAATGCATGTTGTGTTGTTTATAGTCTCTTCTGTTTTTTAAGCAATAAAATTTCAGGGGGCAAGTGTAAATTGCAAAAACAGTTGTCTTGGATTTTGTAGCTTTCAATATCAGCATTCTGTGTTTCCCACAGAATTAGAAACTAATTGTGGTGGCGGGGGGGAAACAGCTTATTGCCAACGATAAGCTGTTGCTGCCGTTTGATGCAGTGCTAAAGGATTGTCTCCGTGAGCCGCTCTTCTTCTGTCCTCTCTGCCCAGTTAGCACGAGCTAACACAGCAGCAGTTGCTAACATCCAACTCAGAGCTATTAGACGGTCCCTACAAGATCATATCATGTGTGTGATATGAGTGATGAGTGATATAGGCCATCACAGCCTGGACCCTTGGCTGTATAGCTTAGGCAGCTATACAAATGTTCTATAGTTTGTTAATGACAATGACTGTGTATGCAGTGCTCTTAGATGCAATGCATTAGCCTGTTTTTATTTTATATTACTGTATTTTATTATCACTATCATTCTCAATTTCTATTTCCCTTTTTAATTGACTGTTTTTATTGTTTTAAATTGTGTCTTGTTGCTTTTCATGTCTCTGTAAAGCACTTTGAATTACCTTGTGTTGAATTGTGCTATACAAATAAACTTGCCTTGCCTTGCCTTGCCTTGTCTTACGCCCTGCTCTCATCCATTAAAATAATATCTAGCTTGCTGTCTGCTGCTTCCCTGATTCCATGTGAATGCAGCATTAGAGATGTAAGGCAGGGAATAACTCAATCGACGATGTTTATTTGTAGGCCAGCTCAGAAGTCAGCGTTTCCCTGATTCTCTCGACACATAGCCTGTAGGAGTTTTTTTTACTGGATTCTGGCACAAAATAAACTCTGTGGCAAATGAAAGTTTAACATACTTTCACGTTGTTTTTAAGTAAGATAATCTTCACAAATGAACACCACTTCTGATTTTTGAAGTGTAAATGCAGTAGTCAGAATCACTGTGACGTCGCGCTTACAACAACAATCACCTCCATGAAGAAAATTCCCAATTAATTCCAATTGCAGAAATATGTGAATTCGGGAAACTTGTTGATTTGTGTTGTCATTTTTGGCCGTAACTGTGATGTTTACAGATATATCTGACGTTCCTGCTGTAGTTGTTGTTTTGCGATCATGTTTGATCAACGAAATCTAGCGACACAGCAGCTAAACAATTTACTGCTGTGGACAAGACCGCAGCCAAACATAATTTTAAAAAAGAAATCAATTTTGGTGTAAGTGTACGTTATGTTTGAAAATGCTGGCACCATGATAAACAAGTAACCTGCTAAGTAAAATGGCAATTTTTGTCACTGTAGTCTGGTTGCTTTTACACAACTGCTTCAATACCCTGTGTGAACAAGGCTGTCTGACAGCGAGGTAAAGTGGTTAAAATATTCTAAATATAGCAACACTTAAATTGATATTTATTTGTTTTTTGGTGGGCCTTTTTAGGTGGCTATACACTAATTAACTGAGGCTACATTTGGTCAGTGCGGCTTGATTTTATGTTCGTGACGCGAGGATTTTCTACCGGGAATTTATTGTAACTACACCACGGTGGCATGACCTCAACGTCGCCACCACAACAAGGCTGTCTGTCATGATGACGTCCTGTAGTCTCATTTAGACTCTTGTTGGCAATTGCCTTTTTAAATACACTTCAGAGCTTCAAAATTCATTAGTGGGGTATTTACTGACACATTTTATGTTGTAGAACAAAATGTGAAAGTCTCTTAAGCTCGTGTGAACCACAGACTTTATTTCAGGCATCAAACCAAAAGTGGTTCAAAATAACCGATTGACTTGGAGGCGAGGAACAGGAAGTGCGACAATGCTAACTCATTTCCAGGTTTTAGGACTCATTCCTGCTGCAAGGAGTTGTTGGCATCAGTACAAAGATAATCAGGATAGGGAGCTGAAGCGATAACTCTTCGATACCTGTTCAAACTTACATTCAACTTTTGACTACACGCTGAAATCAAATTGTTCTATATGTGGCCAGTGAACTAAAATGACACCCTCGTTTAGAGCAACTGACAGTAAGGAGATGGATGAACAGTCTGCTCAGGACTTCCATGTCGATAAAACAGTAAAGGGTCTCTTCTCTCCCTCATTTGAAAATAGCCTATTGTACGGCGCTGCATCTCTCTTGGCCCGAGCTGCGCATCAGATCTAGAGTTTCACAGAGCATACCGGGGGACCGGCGAAACCGGAGACAATAACAACAAATACGGCCCTGTATTTTTAGGTTGTGATTATAAAGCCCGTTTCACAGTTTAATACTCCGGGGAAACCAAACAAACTTTGTTGTTTAAAGAAACCAGCGTCCAGAATTGGATCAAATCTCTGCTGTTCCCAAACGTCCGCGAAAAATGAAAGAAGAGGGCAAATAATATGCAGAGGCACTGCAGTTTACTTCCAGACTACAATGACAGATGGATGAGATACATGAAGCAGAAAGTCATATTTTCTTTACTAATTTAACGCTGATAGTGAAGTCTAAACTTAATTTATTTTGACCCAGTATGTTTCTTTGGTATTATGATTTCCTCTAATCTACTGTTATCACTAATACCTCACTGCTTAGTCCCTTAAAAGTCTGGTCACTAATCATTAAACACTACTTTAAAACACAACTGAGGAAATCATTATATTACTAAAATATTACAAATACATAAACAGGTGAATGCTCTGTGTTTTTATACACTGTTTGCTCATTGTATTGCTCTTTGTTTTGTACAGTTTACTTATTATACTGAACTGTGTTTTATTGATACAAACTATTGCTTTGTGTTTCTTTCTACTAATGCTTCCTGTTTGCACTCTGTCCACTTATCTTGTGTAAGTAGGGCTGCAACTATATTTTAATAATAAATCTCTAAATTATTTTTTCAGTTAATCAATGAGTTGTTTCGTTTATAAAATGTAAGAAAATGGTACACAACCAAAAAATATTCAGTTTACTGTCACAGAGGAGAAAAGAAACCAAAAAAATATTCACATTCAATTTAAAAGATTCATTGATAAATGAATCAAATAAGTTGGTGATTGGTTAAATAGCTGAGAACTAACTGATTGATCTGCTCTAAATGTTAGTGAGTGATGACCACTGTATCATGTCAGTAAGCCAAACACAAGGATTAGTATGTGTCGGAGAAGAGGATCTTAAATATTTGATGGTCACAATTGTTCTCAAAAATGGTAGAAAGCTTTAAACTTAAATGATAAAATAAGTTACATCAAAATGATCGACACTTCTAGACTGAGGACTGTACTGCATGTAGAGGCCTGGACTGCTGCCATGTTCTACTGAGCTGTTACGTTATACTTTGTCGCCGCCTGCTGACCAAACACAAACACTGACAAACCCGAGACTTGCAACTCATTGTGTTCCATATTTCCCTCCACTCTGACGGTCAGCAGTGACAAAAATCTATTTATAACAAGTGCTGCTACACAAGATACAATTATGTTAGCTGATTATACATCTGAGAGTAAAATCTTCGTATATATGACTGCATTATGTAGCTGTTTCAATTTGCATCTCACTCACACACTCACACAGTGGCGTATGGTAGTTAGGACGGGCCCCAGTGTACACTATTACAACGGGCCCTTGTGCAAGATTTTGCATCAAAACAGCTACCATATTAGGACCTGACCGATATGGATTTTTTGGGGCCGATGCCGATTCTGATATTATGGAATAAAAAAATCCAATAACTGATATATCGGCCGATTAAATTTTTATGTTTATCAATTAAAAAAAACCCGAAACACCTGCTTTTGATGGCTTAAATATAGTTCAAACACTCATTACAAAGATATAAATTGAAGGAAGAACATTTTACTATTTTCAAATACTTTCATTATCGGAAATTGTGTGGAACAAGCAGCATATGAACAATTTGAACACAAAATAAATCAAAAATATGATGTGCAAAAAGGCAGTAAACCTCTGGGAAATAAAATAATCATGCAAAATCTATATGAATTAAGACATTCACATGTATGTTCACAGTACCAGAGTTCTTATTATTATTGCCAATTTAACAGAAGTAGGTTATAGTGCAAAAAGTAACACAAGGACATCATTTCTAAGTAAAACACCATATTAGCTGCATTTTATTAGTGATGAAAATAGAAGTGTTAACATCGGCTAGGGCTGCCACGATTAGTCGACTAATCGATGACTAATCGACTATTAAAATAATCGGTGACTATTTTAGTAGTCGACTAATCGGTTTGAGTCATTTTTCATAGAAAAGTACTATAAAAGTACCCCAAAATACTCTTACTGCAGCTTCTTACGTTCAGATATTGGCAGCTTTACACACTCTCCCGTGACAGTGAACTAAAACCCTTTGGCGTGAGTACAAAACAAGACATTAGATGACGTAATTTTGGGGTTTGGGCGAGACAGACCAACATTTTTCAACATTAGTCGACTAATCGAGGAAATAATCGACAGATTAGTCGACAATGAAAATAATCGTTAGTGGCAGCCCTAACATCGGCGTCAATCAGCTCTAATGGCTATAATCAGCCGATTAAATTGGCTGGCCAATAAATCGGTCGGACCCTGTATTGTATATTTCATAGTACCGTCACATGATCCTATACAGACGTGACATTGGACAGCATCAACATATATATTACTCATCACCACTGCAAATCTATACATGACACAAATACCAAATAAAATTAGAAATTATTAATTGAATGGATTTTTTTAGATAGTTTGTTCAGTTTATATAGTTTATGTAAAATGATCATGTAATTTTGTTTCTACTGACTATTTCCCAAAAGAGAAAAAAGAAACATTGACAGAGATGGGTTTGCCTCCTCGAGGGCAAATATAGCAGCAGATGAGCATTTGTATTTTTACCTGAGTTCTTCTTTGAACACAGAAGCTGAATCACTCGCAAGGGCCTGTACTCTGCTCCTAAGAGTGCAGGCCCTCCAACCACTCTGTCTATGAGCCCCCCACTCCACATGCCCCAGTGCAACTCACATACATCGATCATCGATGCAAGGCGCTGCTCTGAGCATCAGGAGCTATTTGAAGTTCAGTGTCTTTCAGGACACTTCAACATGTGGACAGGGAAAGGTTGGGATTGGACTGCCAACCGTAAACCACCTGCAGCTGCTCTATCTCTCTGTCTCTTTATGAGATAAATAAGCATTATGATGCATTATAAGATTTTGCCATCCTTTAAAAGTCTTCTTTTATGGCTTGTTGTCTAGATGTGCACAGTGTGCAAGTGTACATCTGCCACTGATACTGATTAAACACCTGTGCAGAGCAGGACTCAGCCCTTCATGGGCTCAGTTATTCCCATTATACATCCTCTGAATATTCACCAAAACCCCTATATGTTTGTTGAGTTGAGCTGCAGGCCGCGTCCCTCTCTGCCTGAGTGCATCAGGTTTGGGTGTGTCTCCCAGCCTGAACGCAGCAGACTGAGTGCACCAGGTGGAGATGATTTGGTGATCAGGGGAGTTTGGAGGCACTCACTCACAGGATGGTGAGAGAAAGCAGTGTGTGAAAGAAATGTTTGGAGAGACTGGACTTGGGAAAGAAGACTGCAGGATTAAAGCTTGTTTCAAACAAAGAAGAAGGAGCCGGTGAGCTTTCATTTATGTCATGTGTTTTGTAACTTTCATTGTTAACTGTGGACAGCTGTAGACTTGAGCATTTGGAAAATCCCATGTGATTGAATTCAGGTTAAAATGTGGTGAATTAAAAGGTCATGTGACTAAAATGCAAATTAAAATGTACTATATTTAATAATCATGTGGGTTACAGTTAAGAAATGTTGTGTATTTTTTTAAAAAAAAGTATCCAAGCTAAAAGTAATTTAATAAATGTGATTTATGTGTATTTGAAGGAGTTAGAAACTGCTAAAGATTGTTAGGTTTAAATTATTATCAAACAGTGCTTCAGAATGTATTTAATTTATTTTGGGTGCTTAAGTGTTGGTATTCTTATTTTCAAGGTTAATTTCTAGTAGGTTAAAATTTAAGTATTTAAGTTTGGGTTATGTTGATTGCTTATGGTTTCTTGGCTCACATTTTCTTAAAGTTCTTTTTGTGTTTGCATTTAAGGTTTTTCACCTGTTATTGGCCTCGTCAGCTTTCAAAATAAAAGAAAGAAAGCTGAATCTTGGTCACTGAGTGGGAAGCTGCAGGTTAAACCTCACAAGAGTGAGGGTCACTTGACAATGTTTGAACTAAAGAAAGAAGGTTATTAATGTTTTGTTCTGTCTTTGACATTCTGTAAAATCATCTCTTGTATCTCATATTTAATTTACTTAAATTTCACCTGCTTTATATGAGCTTACTTTTATGCTCCACATGGGTTTCTGGTTTTATTTTATTCTGTAGACCTTTAAATCTGGACAGCACTTCATGCTTATGCTTGAGAACTGTTATAAGGATAACATTTTTGCAGTAGCATTATCATACTGTAAATCAAAGTGTTGCATAGAGTTGTGTCTTTTAAAACAGAGCATCACTGTACCATCTAAAATAATAATGTGGTCACACCATACGCTCAGTTTATTTCCAAAAATACTAAAACAAGCATGACAGGGACAGTTCCCATCTGACAACAGCCTTGCTCCATGTTTCTACATAAAATAAAACTTGTTGACTCAAAACTCCCATGGACAACACACAGTGCATTTAGACACTAAATAGTTCACATAAAGCTTTAAATAAACACACAGGTGCATGAACCATATGGACAGGTACAGACTATGTTCACAACAGATATTTTTAGTAGTCAGAGAAAAGCACGAGTTCATTAATGACATAACTGATGGCTCAGGTCAAATTTTTGCCCACTGAGTGAACAAACACAATTACTTTAGTTCTGGTAGTGACGCTTTTATTTTAAGTTACATGTGTTTTGCTGCCAGTAACATTAGCTTTCAAAATGTTGGCCGTGAAGAGAGTCTGCAGACACTTTCACTGGTGTGTTTAGAGCAGGAATAAATAACGTTTCCTACCTGTTGTGAGAGCTTGTCCGTCTTTTGTCCCGAGCCTTCCACGGATTGTTTTTAGCAGCTGGAAAGGTGGTTAAAAGCAAAAGTTGGGAAACATTCAAATGAACCAATGAAGCTGATACATACTTTAAATTATATTACAGTAAATGATAGGTCAGAATTTACCTGCCATGTCATGTTTGGGGTCGGAGAGCAGATGTTTCAGCGATGGCGGAGGGATATGAAGTTAGGAAAACGAGCTAACTTTGGACACTGAGATTCTCTGTGACATTATTTAACATTTGCTTCGCCAAGCCTCCGCAAACTAACTCATATGTTCCTTACAATATTCCCACTGGTGCTGGTTAAAAGACAATTAAATTCATCCTTGGGCCGACTTGATGTTTAATTGTGAACTCTCCGACAGCATGTTGAGGAGCGAGCGTTCCGCGCATGCGCCACGTTTAATCACAGGTGTGTTAAGGGAGGAGCCGAGTCACGTGATCACAAATGAAAGCAAAATAACATCTATAAAACAGATACTTTTGTATTGTAAATATATATGTTCATACTCTACATTTTAAAGTTTACTTGAGTGAAACTTAATAGTGTTATACAGTCTGACTTTAGAAAACTACAATAAATAAACAGGAATAAATAAACAGGTATATCTCGAATCAGTCAACGCAGAGAAAACATTAAATTATTCAGAAGTCAAATAGGAAGGCTGACATAAACAAATGCACATGATCTAACAAAGAAAATTTATAAAAGTTAAGCTTTCATAAAACTCTAAGACAGAACAAAAATAATTAATTAAGGGACTGTTCTTTACTTATCAGGGGAAGAGAGTGGGTTTTTTTTTTTTTTTTGAGTAAGTATTTTTCCTTGAGCCTCCCTGGGTGACTGCCAGAAAATGCATGACCCTCCACCATTAATTAGTAATTTGATTTTTAAAAATTACCCTTTGATGTTTGAAAGTTATAAGTTAAAAGCTGAAGGCGAAATCCTGGAGTGAAAAAACCCCCTCAATTGTCACTCTTGTCCTGCTACTGGATCGTTAGTGCAAACTCTTTATTTTTGGCCAAATTTTAAATGAGACGTAGAATAAAGTCATTTTGATAAAATATCACTATTCTAAGCGCTGATCTGGTTATTTTTTATTTGATGTAGGTGTTCCTTGCACATGATGTGTCCAAGGATCTTTGGAAATTTGAAACTCCAACAATATCTTAGCGACGCCAACATTTCCCTGCATGCTAGATTTAGTAGTAGTTTGCTGTTTTCTCTTCCACAACACAAACGTCATTCTTTTGTTATTGTCTGTGGTGTGTCTGTTCAGAACATGATAGTTTATGCTCGCTATTGTCATTTGTGTGTTCCTTTATTGTTTGCACCATTAGTGAGGTGGCTATCACACTTCGTGAGGCCAGCTATATGAGCTTGGGGAATTTTCATGTAGATATGACTGAAAAATAACTTAACTACAACTTGTCCAATCTACAGCAGATGTTATCACTACTATCTGAATTTACCACACATTAAATACAGTAAATTGTATTATAATTGTAATATATGAAGAAGAAACAGCTATCCAACTCGACTGTATGCTCTCCAAAAATCCATGTTAAATTAATTCAAACTACAACCATTTCAATTTGGAAGCTCCCCTTAGCCCAAATAAAAAAAGTATAAGTCCCTCCCCAGTGCTTAAAAAATGTTTGACATGCCTGCTTCCTTATGCATCACTTCCTGTCCCTTCATAAATAACGAACAGTCCCTAAAAACCTACACGCCTACAAGTCCCGACGTGCCTTGCGGTTATAACCATAACAGCGGGAGTTTACAGTCTATGGTGTCTACTACCACCATGGCTAATCAGAGCAGAGTCTTTGCAGCGGTACTACCGGCTGCTGGTCGGGAATTCTCCGGTAATGAAAACGAGCAGGGACTCCAAGTGCCGGCAGTTAACCGTCAGAGTCCCGGTAACCGGGTCCGGGAGGTACAGGTGACGGGAACAGCGGAGGTTTGTTGTCCGGCGGACCGAGTGTCGGTGCGGGTCAGTGTGGGCAGCAGCAAGGAGTCCGTTAACGAGGTGACCAACAGCGTTACACGGCGACTGGAGTATATTCTACAGGCTGTCAGGTAAATATAAAATAAAGTACAACTGTGTAACTGTAACTGAGAGAGGACCGGTAGTTTCCGGTGTAGCTGTAAACTTTAAGCTAACATTAGCTAACTAGCTCGTGCTGTAACCATAGAAACAGGATGGCGTCTACCGCTGAAGTTCCTACAGCTGTAACGTTAAACGCGAGTCACGTTAAGGCAACAGTAATTTCACCGTTAGTAAAATGTACTAACCTTGCTAAATGTAACTTATGAAACGTTACCGTGTTAAACATAATGAGCAGTTGGACTAACAGCTGCTGTAGAAGCTGTTTAAGTCTTAGTCTACTGTTGGGAGTGTATAACTTCCTTTACTGTTACTTACGTTACTGTCACTGCACCAGTGTAGTGGATAAAATAAAAATAATGATATATGTTATGGGCTCATTTGAAGTGTAAACTACCTCAAATTTGTACTCTAGTATAGTACTTAAAGAATTAAACGTAAGTAGTAGTACTAATTTACACATTCATGGATTTCCAATGAAGCATTAAAGTATTTAACATTTATTACTAGTAGTAGGAGTAGTAGTTGCACGTAGTAACAGTGGTGGAATGTAACTAATAACATTTACTCAAGTACTGTACTACGGAAGCGTATTACACTATGCGCATTTTCACTTGACAAATAAAAAAAATCTGTCTTATTGAGTAATTTTTTCGGTTTTTCTGAGTAATTGTTTTTATTTTTCTGTTTTTCATGGTAATTTTTTTCTGATTTTCATGGTAATTTTTTTTTGTTGTTTTTCGGGGTAATTTTTCTGTTTTTCAGAGTAGTTTTTTATTTTTTCTGTTTTTCATGGTAATTTTTTCCTGTTTTTTGGGGCAATTTTTTTGTTTTTCAGGGTAATTTTTTTCTGTTTTTTCGAATTAATTTTTATTTATTTTTCTGTTTTTGGTGGTAATTTTTTCCTGTTTTTTGGGGCAATTTTTTTGTTTTTCAGGGTAATTTTTTTCTGTTTTTTCGAATTAATTTTTATTTATTTTTCTGTTTTTCAGGGTAATTTTTTCCTTTTTTGGGGGAAATTTTTTTGTTTTTCAGGGTAATTTTTTTCTGTTTTTTCGAATTAATTTTTTTTATTTTTCTGTTTTTGGTGGTAATTTTTTTCCTGTTTTTCGGGGTAATTTTTTTCTGGTTTTTTTTGTGGTCATTTTTTTCTGATTTTCATGGTCATTTTTTTTTGTTTTCGGGGTAATTTTTTCTGTTTTTCGGAGTATTTTTTTTTTATTTTTCTGATTTTCGTGGTCATTTTTTTTCTGTTTTTCGGGGTAATTTTTTCTGTTTTTTGTTGACCCGCTCTACTTTACACAGGCACCTTAAGACTTTGCAGTTGTTCAGACGAAAAGCCCATTTAGATCTGTTGGACATTGCAGTGTTTCTCCAGAATCAGTTGGACACATATGACAAGCTCCATGGATACAAGATGATGCATCTGAAATGCAATCAGGCTGGCTATGTGGTGACTCAAGTAAGGTGCCTGTGTAAAGTCGACAAACTAAAGATAACACCATCTATATGACTTAAAGACAAGAGTGTCTCCCAGTGTCTCAAACCCAAAACAAAGTAAAACTGGATTAAACTAAACAAGCGGGTCATGTTTGCTTCCATTATATCGAGCTGTCAAGAAAGGAATTAAAGTGTCTGTTGTTCTATTGCTCTCTTAACTAAAAAAAAAAAAAACACTCAGAAAAACAGAAAAAATTACCCCAAAAAACAAAAATGAAAAAACAGAAAAAATTACACAGAAAAACAAAAAAATACCATGAATAACAGAAACAAAATTACCACAAAAAACAGAAAAATAAAAAAAAAAAATACTCCGAAAAACAGAAAAAATTACTCAACAATTTTTTTTTTTTTTTTTTATTTGTCAAGTCAATGCAATACGCTTCCGTAGTTACTGTCACTGCACCAGTGTAGTGGATAAAATAAAAATAATGATATATGTTATGGGCTCATTTGAAGTGTAAACTACCTCAAATTTGTACTCTAGTACAGTACTTAAGGAATTATACGTAAGTAGTGATAGTAGTAGTTGATTTCCAATGAAGCATTAAAGTACTTAACATTTATTACTAGTAGTAGGAGTAGTAGTTGCACGTAGTAACAGTGTTGGAATGTAACTAATAACATTTACTCAAGTACTGTACTACAGCAGCGTATTGCACTATGCATATTTTCACTTGACAAAGTTGAGTAATTTTTTCTGTTTTTCTGAGTCATTTTTTTTATTTTTCTGTTTTTCATGGTACATTTTTTTCTCTTTTTCGTGGTAATTATTTTTTGGTTTTTGGGGTAATTTTTTCTGTTTTTCTGAGGGTTTTTTTCTGAGTTAAGAGAGCAATAGAACAAAAGATAGCTCGATATAATGGAAGCAAACATGACCCGCTTGTTTAGTTTATTCCAGTTTTACTTTGTTTTGGGTTTGAGACACTGTGAGACACTCTTGTCTTTAAGTCATATAGATGGTGTTATCATTAGTTTGTCGACTTTTGAAATGCATGTAAACATGTTAGTCCGACTGAAATCATACTAAATCAAGTTTCTCAAATTCGGACTAACACCCAGATAATGTGATCAGGAGTCAAATTCCTCCTGCATGTATAAAGTCAATTGGACTCAAACTGGCTGAGGCGCTCTGAGCATGCTCCACAGCGTCCACCCCGGGCTTTGACCCTGAAGTCAAACAGTATTAAATGCGTAACAGAAGAAAATGCTGCTAACATGGTGATGGAGAAATCTACATCCAGAGCTGTGCATTTTGTGGAAGGACGAAATGTACAGAGCTGTAAAGTTGTCCACCATGGTACCAGTTAGCTGCTAGCTAACTGTAGCTAACTTGTTTGTAATAATTTCTTGTACGTATGTTTTACTCAGACAACATGGAGTCAGTGACAAAGACACCTCAGTGAGGAAGTTTCTCCACCGAGACGTAGACCAGTATCACATGCAAGCAGAGGTGGAGTATTTAGACAAACACTAATGATGCAAATGTGTCATGATGCTGTTAACCTTTCACTGACCCTACAGAGTATATGTGTGTTGAGTTGTATATGACAAACTGTTCCCACAGGTCGTGGTGACTTTCTCAGATTTCGATAAGATGGAGCAAGTGTGTAGCGTCCTGCTGGAGAAGCTGGACAAGAGTGTATGTGTGGGAGCACCACAGTTCTACCACAGCGCCGAAAGCCTGAATCAAATGAGGTAATAAATACATACACACACACACACACACACACACACACACACACACACACACACGTCTCACCATTACTGTGGAAACACAGCAGTTGTAACCTGTGTGTGTTTGTTTGTGCTCTAGGCAGCGCGCTTGTGTATCAGCAGTGGAAAACGCTCAGCAGAAGGCCTACGCAGTCAGTCAGCTCCTGGGGCAAACTCTGGGGCCGCCCCTCCTGGTCAGAGAGGAGGAGACGAGAGAGTGGAGGAATGAGGATGAGGAGGACGGAGGCAGATGCCAGGATGCTTCAGGCCTTCCTCACCTTCCCCGTACAGCCACAATCACCGCCTCCTCACGGGTGTCTGTCTCCTTCGGCCTCAGAGACAGAAGCAGGAAAAAACTCTGAAGACATTTGTCACTGACTCATGAGACCAAAGAGCGGATGTCACAGTTTGAAGGATTTTATTGCTCAGGTGTGACGGCTGAATCGAAGTGCAGTTTTTTAAGGATTTTTGTACCTCAGCCAACACAGTTTGTAAACAAAAAAAACTACAGAGATTTTAACGCAATTTTGGCATTTCAAACATTTGCTTGACTTAAAATCAGGCACACATTAAAGGGACAGTTCACCCCTGAATAGAAAATACACTTTTTTCCTCGTACCTGTAGTGCTGTTTACCAGTCTAGATAGTTTTGCTGTGAGCTGCAGAGTGTTGGAGATATCAGCTGTAGAAATGTCTGCCTTCTCTTTAATATAATGGGACTAGATGACACTCAGCTTGTGGTGCTCAAAGTGCCAAAAAATAAATTTAAAGAGCTCAACAGCAATGTGTCTTTCCAGAAATCATGACCCAGTTACTCAAGATAATCCACAGACCTTGTTGTGAGCAGTTTCATGTAGGAGCTATTTTCTTTCTACCGAACTACACCTGCCAACTGTATCACTGTGCAGGAGGAAGCGTTGGGACACCAGGTTGGGACAATGTCCTTATCTCCCAATTCAATACTATCACAATACTTAAGTTACAATATTCAATACATATCTGAAGTACTGCGATTTGAGATTACGATTTATCATGATTTTTTTTTTACAACTAGACCATGGGAAAAAGGTAAATCATAGACTTCTCGAGACTAAATATCATGACGCATAATTCCAAAAACAATGCACATTTCATATCAGTCAGTCTTTCTCTTATTTCAGTAGCATCATATACTGCATAGAATAGTGGTAAATAAACAGATGTTTTCATGAAAGCACCAGAGACTCAGCAGCTGCTGTGGCAACTCAGTTCCAGCTGGTGCAAACCCCATGACGTCCTGTTACTCATAGACTACCACAGTAAAAGTGGCGACTTCTTTTAACCTCTGCATTTGAATGACATCGATTCAGACATCAAAAATGTATTTAGAAATTATTGAAAGAAAAATTGCAATACTTAAAAGTGAATCATTTTTTTCCCTAGCCCTAGTAAACATTAATGGCGTCCTCCTCGGCTGAGCTGTAACATTAGCCAGCTCAGTGGTGCCAGGTGATCTAGCAGTAGATGCAGGCTTCCTTATTCGCTGTGGTACAGCTGGCAGGTGTCGTTCGGTAGAAAGAAAATAGTTCCTACATGAAACTGCTCACAACAGGTTCTGTGGATATTTTGAGAAACCAGGTCATGACGTCTGTAACGAGACACTGATGTTGAGTGTTTCCAATGTATTTTATTGGCCCTTTGAGCACCACAAGCTGAGTGCCATCTAGTTCCATTATACAGGAGAGAAGGCAGACATCTCTACGGCTGATATCTCCAACACTCAGCAACTCACAGCAAAATTTCTAGAGTGATAAATAGCACAACACAGGGGTGTACCACAAGGCAAGTTGACAAAGCAAGGCTGTCATTGCGTGAGCTGGTTAGTCAAACCCCAAAACCTCAGTCAGAGATAATGTGTACCACAAAGGTGGTTATCACCCTGCTCTGTTACATAGGCTTTCTTCCTCAGATGTCTCTAAAAAGTGGTCACATACCGCCTACCTCCGCCTTTTAACAATATCAGAAACACAGTGAAAAGCAACACTGTGGCTTCAGTTAAGGTGAGAGGAATGCTGGCACTAAATAACTAATCATGTGAATTCACAAGTGAGTATATTTATTTTATCCTTCCATTTACGTCTAACATGGCAGCTCGTTGAAGGAATTATACTGAATGTCATATGCAAGTAAACGTCATCATTAATATTAAACTGAACTATTAATGTAGCCTGTAACGCTGCATGCGATTCTATTGGAGGCATCAGAGCCACTGTGGGCAAACAGACCAGAGAACACTACAGAAACATTCAGTAGTTCAGTGAGATCGACGACAACCTTGAGATTAAAATAAAACAATATTCTTGCTCTGATTTTCTGCATCACTGATTTACAGCAGGCTTCTGTGGCTAAAACAAATAATAATAACCTGTAACGTGATACATACAGTAAGTGCTACTGTAAATGAACAGCTTCATTTGATAGCATTACTAATGTAACGTTACAGCTTAAACGGTCTGATCAAATTTATTTATGTTGTATTCCCTCAGCTGAGAATGTGCTGTACGTAGATTGACCATAAAGTGAAGCTATTTCCAAAGGAACTGATTGGTGAAAGTTACTAATTAGCCCATTTCAAGGCCGAAACTCTGAACATAAACTTGTCTCAGAGAGGTTAGCCGTGCAGCAGGAGTCACCATGGTGATCTAGAGAGCCTACTTTGACACAGAAAACTGTGGCTTTAGGCTCAACATACCTCACTGACCCAGTCTTGCTTCATGGTACACCCCTCTGGTAAAAAGAGAAATGTGTATTTTTGATTTGGCAGTGAACTGTCCCTTTAAATTAAATGTTTTGCTCTAATTTTTGGCACATTAAATTAAAACACTTTATATTTGTACATCTCAAAGAAATAAAGATAAAGAACATTTCGTAAATCCCAGAGTTACTCCAGATCTGCAGAAGACATCCTCACATCCTGCTCAAATCTGCTCACTTCAACACTGACTGACTGAGAATTTAAGACCACATAAATAGGTCTCTAAAACACCTTTGAAAAGTCAGAAACACACAGAAGCCATAGCCACGCTTCCTCTGTTGTTTCTAACATACATGTCACCTCTCTGATCACACACACAGACGAGCAGTCAGTTGTCCTCCATCCCGTCCTCGGGGTAGAGCTCTCTGAGCCAGGGCAGCATGACGAAACGCTCACCATCAAAATGTGAGAAGTATTGCTCCAAGGTGGGAAAGTCCGGCTAGAAACATCCAACAGTGAGTCTGACATGTATTCAATGTGTATGATTGTGAGTATGTGCTTGCTGTGATTTTCAGTACGTACCCTCATCCCAGTGATGCGCTCCAGTTGTGTCTGAGGCAAGTATCCAATCATCACAGAGGTGGGGCCGGGCCCGCTGAACAGGACTTTATAATGAGGTGTCTTCTCTGCTTTGGGGCCCTGCTGGCACAACGACACAATCACACAACTCACTGACTTCTTTAAACTTGACTTTTAAACTTTAAATTCTAAAATGTCCGTGCCAACACTGAGGCTGTGGAACAAAACGTCTCATGCAGCAACAGCCTCTTAAATTTCTCTCATATTCTCTCTTAATTTTCTGTTAAAGAAAAGTCAACTCCAGATGCACCAAAAGTTCTTAAACATTTAAATCTGCTCTTACCCAGATGTGCTGAATGATAATTCCCATGTGATCATAAGTCACCTATCAGCATAGGCAACGCCCCCTAAAGACTATTTAAGGGCAGGTGTTGTGCCATGTGCAAAGACTCCGGCACATGACCAGGAATTGGAAAGATGAGCTGAACTCAAAGATCTCAAACATTTTCTATACACACAAAAGACCATTTCCCTCAAATATTGTTCACAAATCTGTCTAAATCTGTGTTAGTGAGCACTTCTCCTTTGCCGAGATAATCCATCCCACCTCACAGGTGTGGCATATCAAGATGCTGATTAGACAGCATGAATATTACACAGGTGTGCCTTAGGCTGGCTACAATAAAAGGCCACTCTAAAATGTGCAGTTTTATCACACAGCACAATGCCACAGATGTCGCAAGTTTTGAGGGAGCGTGCAATTGGCATGCTGACTGCAGGAATGTCCACCAGAGCTGTTGCCCGTGAATTGAATGTTCATTTCTCTACCATAAGCCGTCTCCAAAGGCGTGTCAGACAATTTGGCAGTACATCCAACCGTCCTCACAACTGCAGAGACGGTTTCTGACAGTTTGTGCAGAAATTCTTTGGTTATGCAAACCGATTGTTGCAGCAGCTGTCCGGGTGGCTGGTCTCAGACGATCTTGGAGGTGAACATGCTGGATGTGGAGGTCCTGGGCTGGTGTGGTTACACGTAGTCTGCGGTTGTGAGACCGGTTGGATGTACTGCCAAATTGTCTGAAACGCCTTTGGAGACGGCTTATGGTAGAGAAATGAACATTCAATTCACGGGCAACAGCTCTGGTGGACATTCCTGCAATCAGCATGCCAATTGCACGCTCCCTCAAAACTTGCGATATCTGTGGCATTGTGCTGTGATAAAACTGCACATTTTAGAGTGGCTTTTATTGTGGCCAGCCTAAGGCACACCTGTGCAATAATCATGCTGTCTAATCAGCATCTTGATATGCCACACCTGTGAGGTGGGATGGATTATCTCGGCAAAGGAGAAGTGCTCACTAACACAGATTTAGACAGATTTGTGAACAATGTTTGAGGGAAATGGTCTTTTGTGTGTATAGAAAATGTTTTAGATCTTTGAGTTCAGCTCATGAAAAATGGGAGCAAAAACAAAAGTGTTGCGTTTATATTTTTGTTCAGTGTATATCACTTCCTGCATGAGACCCAAAGAGGAAGGAAAAATGGGAAGAGGAAGTGAAGGATTTTAAGAGCTGCTGACCTCAGAGTTGGAATACATTCTGTCCACCCACTGTGGAGGGGCTCGCATCTCAGGGTCCCAGCCCACCACCACCCCGACCATGTGACCCTTCCTCTCCATCACCACCTCTCCAACCCGCAGAAACACGTACGGAGGGCGAGGGCTGCGCACCGTCTTCGAGGCTGCAGGAATGAAGAATAACAAGAGAATCCTGTGAGACAGTTTTTAACCTGTGGAACATTCACTGCAGTCAAATTAAACCCAGAGTTTATTCGACGTCTAACTTTTCATCTGAACACAGGAGCACAAAATAACACTTATGAAACACTCACTAATTTGCTTGCTGTAGCTGGTCTTTACAGGTTTAAGATGAACAGGCTCCAGATGACTAAAGGAACACTTCACCCCTCAAATGATCATTTGTTACTATCATTACTGACCCTGTGTTGCATTGAATTCCAGATGAAAACTTTGGTTTTCTTACATGTATGAGATAAACAAAGAATCCAAAAACATTCTTAAATTTAAGTCGTAGTGATCCACCTTTAAAAAAACAGCAAAACTGTATTAAAACATCTCTTTACAGACTCTCACACAACTTGTGCAGTATAATCCAAGTCTAATTCATCCAGTCGTATGCTCAGTACTTCCCAAACAGACAGCCCTTTCTGGCGGGGAACTGAACCAGAACTTATCTAAGCTGTCTTCAAAGCCAGACTCCATTGACAAAAACAGCACCTTCACCTAGCTGCACACAGGAGCTGCATGTCTACCTCTATCAGTTAGTTTGTGTGAGTTATTGTGTGACTCTGGTGAGCCCAAACTAACTCCTTAAAACAGCAAAGACACACAGCAACACAAACTAACTAACTGATCCGAGGCTGTTAAACGAAGGCGGGGACACAGTCATTTTACCCATGGAAAATCTGGGGTATGACACCTGCGCGATGGAAATGGAGCTGCAGTGTTGGAGGTTTATAGAAAATGGTGCTGGATATAAAGGAATTATGTCTGAATGAGCTCTTTTCAGCCTCCTTAGGTGCACTCAGCCTGATTGGACTTTTTGGGTGTACTTGAAGGGAAAGCCACTTATAAACAATAGAACGTCTGCATGTAGAGAGCATTAATTAAGAGTCTTAAGACTTTCTGTAATTTGCACGGTGGACACCTCAGTGAAACAAATCAGTCATCCCCATGTGTGCGCCAGCTATTGAGCCAAATTTTCAAAAGTACCTCATTGCTATCCCTTTAAATATTAAGTTTCTAGCGCAAAAGAATGTGTGTGAAGCACTGATCATACAACGGGATAAATGAGACTTGGATTATCCTGCATGAGTTGTGTGAGAGTTTGCAAACAGATGTTTAGGTACAACTCTTCTGTTGTTAAATGCAGACCCCTATGACGTCAGTTCATGACAAAAAAAATTCCGTTTTTGGATTCTTCGTTCACCGTGGAGGCCAGAAAAAAAAACAAGTTTTCTTCACAACAATAATGTAACACAGGGTGAGTAACTGATACACAAAAGGTCATCTGGGGGTGAAGTGTTCCTTTAACCTCAGATTCATCCTGAAACCTTCCAAATATATAGCAGATATTTAAACAGTCACAAACCTCCAAAGAATTCCTTGTCATTGTCAAACAGCATGTGCTCTACTTCCAGCAACTCTTGTGACACTTTCTGCTCCAAGCCGACCAGAGACCTTTGGAAAACAAAAATGTGTTCAGTCTGGACACACAGCTGAGGAGCCTGTGTGTGTTTGCATACTGCTGCAAGAAATCAAACATTAGAAATGACTTAAAGGTGCATCATGGGATGTGAGAGTAAGATGCAAATGAACACAATGTCCTTTGGAAAATCAAAGTCTGAGTCTCAGTCAGTCTTTTTTGAATTGCAAAACGTCTCACACTCACATGACTTTGGATATCTGCTGGTCTGCCCAGTCCATCCATGCTGTGGCATTGAAGAAAGATGTTCTCCAGTCTCTCCAGACTCTGAGCAACCTGAAACACCAGTTTTAATTAGATTAGAAAATCCCCCTCAGCTTCATTACAGTATTTCTAGGAATAAGGAAGACACCATTTATTAAGGTTAAAACATTTCCCCAGCTCCTTATATCCCTAACACAATCTGGATACACTGCGCTGACGCACATGGGAAAGCTAAGCCCCTTTACGCACGGACCTACCGTGTGCTGGCGTGGTAGCGCTGCGCCGGCGTGGATCCGCTCCAGCGGGAGATGAAGTACTGCGCGGGCACGGCGGAGAGCAGCAGCACGAGCTGGAGCACCGCGGTCGGCGAGAGCTGAGGCATGACTGCGCCGCTGTCACCTGGAGACGGAAGCGCGCGTCAGGTGGATGTGACAAGTGTTTAATCTAAGTCTATACAAGCCCACAGTCAATAAAAGAAATCACACTGAGGAGCCTTTAAGTTTTGGCACGGAGCAACTTCACTTTCTGAATTAGGTGTTTTATTTGCGCGCGTGTTTACATGGTTCAACCTGACATTATAGGAAGTAAAACTCTGATAAACAAACATATGGCGGTGCAGACACTTCCGTCAAATGCAGGTGAAACTACGTGATCATTAAAGCTTGTTACTTGTAATTGATAATGAGCCTTACCTCGTATTAAAATCCCCAAACTCCTCCAACTATCTGCCAGACATCGCGTCTGAGCGCGTTTGCGCCTGGACACCAGAGCAGACTGACACAGTTTCACTTCTGTTTTATTTACATAAACCACACTGTCGCCCCCATGCCGGTACCACCTGTGTATTTACATTTTCCGTCAATATTGCCTAAAAGATAGTCCATCCAATCACCGCGGCCCACGGAGGAACCGGCGGACCTTTAGCGGATCGCCACGTCAGGAAGAGCCGAAGCCGTGAGCTCCAGGCGGGGAGGTGGGTCGTTATGCAGTGACGCTCTGGCAACGCAAGGTGGTGGAGTCGTTGTGTGTGAAACAACATGTCAGGAGTTCAAAGAGCTGTCTTTGGAGTGTTATTTTTAACAGGCTGCGGGAAAGATATTACAACTGTCTTCTTTTTAACTTCAGAGAGAAGAAACAAATCAGTCAGAAAAAACACTTTTATTTTTAAAAACACAGACTGCAACTTGAAACCTTAATGTGGTGAACAATATGAATTTGTAAAGTAAAACTGCGAACAAGAGAGGGTTTTAAAGGAACAGTGTGTAGGATTTAGAGGGATTCATCCAGCAGTGAAGATTACAGATTGCATCCAGCTGAAACTTCTCCCAGTTAGAATTCCTTAAGTGTTAAATATTCAGGTTTTTACCAGTAGCCGAATTATCCAAAAAGGTGTTTTCTTCACTAAAACAAACAGGCCTGGTAAATAAAACGTGTAAAAATACCGAATAAAGAAGTTTCATGTTATAAATCAGTGTTTCTCCAATGCAGCTTGGCAAGTTGGAGACAGGACGCTAGCCTAGCACCTGCTAATGCACGTTTCTTTTTTATCATCTGATCCAGATGTTCAGGTTTTTACCAAAAGCCGCACACAGCAGTTTCATGTTATAAATCAGTGTTTCTCCGATATTGTTTGCCCTGTCAGAGATGAGCCAGTCGCCTAGCACCTGCTAATGCGTGCTCATTTTTTTTCTCTGATGACTTAAGATCCAGATGTTGAGTAGGTTTAAACGGTGAGCCAAATTATCCGCGGAGGTCTTAAAACCAGTAAAGACACTGACTGAAGCAGTTTCACCTTACCAATCAGTGTTTTTCCAATGTTGTTCGGCATGTCCAGAGATGAGCCGTTAGCTGGGCACCTGCTAACGTGTGCTCACATTTTTCCCTGAGATGTTCAGGAGGTTTTTTACCAAACGCCGAATTACCTGCAGAGTTCTCCATTTCGCCATAACAAACTGACCAGGTGATTTAAAGTGGTAAAACACTGAATGAAGCAGTTTCAAGTTGTGAATTAATGCTTTTCCAATGTTGCTTGGCACGTCAGAAATGAGCCGTTAGCTTAGCACAAATAGACCTGGTGATTAAAACCAGTAAAAACACAGAATAAAGCAGATTTACATTAAAAAAAAAAAAAAATCAAATGTTTTTCCTGCGCTCTCATCGCAGATGCAAAAATGCGAATGACCCTAACTAGAGCCTGTGTTTAGTTTGTCCATTCTGGGCTACTGTAGAAACATGGCTGTGCAACATGGTGATCTCAGTAGATGAGGACCTGCTCCCTATGTAGATATAAACAGCTCATTCTAAGGTGACAAAAACACAAAGATTATTATTTCCAGGTGACTATAAACTAAAGAAAACCTATGTATTATATTCTATTTCTGCCAACATTTCCCCCTAAATCCTCGACACTGGACCTTTAAATGACGCAGTCAACGACAGGAAGGAAAAGTGGATATGGAAACACAACTGTTTATTTACTTAAAATATTGGTATGAACTAACAGGACAGCAATACTCCCCTACACATACATTCTAGTTTTATGCTTCTTTTTTGCATTAATTCCTTTATATATAAAAAGTATCCAAACTAACAAAGACATCCTCTTCCATCAGTTCACGTGAAACAGACGACCCCTGTCCCCTTCCCCTCCCGTCCCGTCCCCTTAAAACTTAAAAATGCTTCCCGGTGGCTCACATGCAGCCACGTTATACACACACACGCACACACACACCGTGACCTTTAACCTCTGACCAAACGCTTTGAGGCTCAGCCAGAGGACACAAACAGCACAAAACTCTGCCACACATTAGCACAGGCCCGTGGTAAATGTGTGTGTACATGAGCTCCAAAATGCAGTGCGGGGTGAAGTAAGAGGGCTGATCTGAGCTGCTGAGTCAGAACGTGTTGTTAAAGATAAACTGAAGTCAGAACCTAATCCTTGTTTATAAACCAGTGACTTTCTTTTAAGGCCCCTTTGAAATGATTACAGGTTGTACTAACATGGTTAAGGTAACCTGACCTGCAACTCTAAATCAGCTCTTTTACTCTGACAGATGTGATAAATACAGGTAGTGTGGGTGATGTGATGAAGAAGCGCGTGAGCAGAATAGTTTGATGTCGACCTGACTGCACTCCCACTCTGACTGTACTCCAACGGGAAACCAGAGGGCAAACACCCCCGGCCGTCCCCTTATTATCTGGGTATACAGTGGCTAAGAGCAGGTTGGAGCAGGTGAGCCACCGATCATTCACGAAATGTGTACATCCGCGTAAAATGCGGCAGACATTTTGGATTCTCAAGTACTGTGTTTTTGTAAACATCGTGTTTGAGCTCACAAGGTTCGAGAAGCCTGGGTCTGAAATAATGTTTCCTAACTCGACTCATGATAATCTGTGCATATATGTAAATATGATTATTTGTGATTGAGATAGAAAACAATCCAAAACCTTTATGTGCCCACGAAGGAATGATATTTGCCCACAAATACATAGCTCTGTGGGCAAAGATCATTAGCGACTTCTGCATTTTTAAACCTAGACTCTATTTTCTCATGGTACAAATGGCAACAACATTTTCTGAAACTGGTCCAGTAGAGTGAGAGGCTGCAGGTGGCAGCAGCGAAAAAGGCTGAAATGTAACCACTTACGTCCACTTGAAGTGCTTTCTTTTTGCCACTGACAGGCTCAAATAATTATTCTGAGTGTCTGACAACGTTATGGAAATTATCCCTACAGAGACGGACCCTTTTTGCTGAAGAGTAAAGCCCATTTTACACAGAGATCACACGACACCGCCTTTGCATTCTGACACAGAACCAAACCACGGCGAAGCTTTCAATTTACTGGTCCAACTACGCCCCAACCCTCACCTATGGTCATGAGCTCTGGGTAGTGACCAAAAGAACGAGATCATGAATACAAGCGGCCGAAATGAGTTTCCTCCATGGGGTGTCTGGGCTCAGCCTTAGAGATAGGGTGAGGAGCTCGGACATCCTGAGGAAGTTTGGAGTAGAGTTGCTGCTCTTTTGCGTTGAAAGGAGTCAGTTGAGGTGGTTCAGGGCATCTCATCACGATCCTCCTGGGTGCCTCTTGTTAGAGGTGTTCCAAGCATGTCCAACTGGTAGGAGGCCCCGGGGCAGACCCAGAACACACTGGAAGGATTACATATCTCATTAGGCCTGAGAAAACCTTGATGTCCCCCAGGAGGAGCTGGAAAGCGTTGCTGGGGAGAGGGGCGTCTGGAGTACTTTGCTTGGCCCACTGCCCCGGATAAGTGGATGAAAATGGATGGATGGAAACAACACAACGCTCTACTGTGTGATTTTAGACAGCATGCTGTCATCACAGAAGCAGAAGAGGTGTGATGGGTGTGACATGTGACACAACAGCATCAGCCTCAAATGTGACATATACGCGTCGGCAGCTCTTCATAAGCAGTAATAATGGCACTAACATGGCAATAACAATCACTCACTGCATCTGTTACATGCCTGCTGATCTCGTCTTCTGCTCTGAGGGTAAGGAGCTCCTGGACCTTATTGCTTCTTTGGCTGCTGTTCTTTTTCTTTGAGTTAGCTGCTAACTGCTAACTTCTTTGTAAATCTCCCGGCCGTGGGTCGCACACATAACAGGCCATCAAAACATCACGCTTGTCTCGTTCTGCCGGCTGTCCCTTGTACACAGATGTCTATTTCATGCTGTTACGACCTCTGCTGCCAGCTTAAAGGCGAGACAACTCCATTCAATTCCCGTGATCGTACCTTTTATACAGAACAACGAGGCCGACTCAGATTGTGACATTCCTACCTTGAACAGACAGTGTAAAAGGGACTTACGATCCTTTTGTTTAACCGGACAGCAATGAAATCACTATCGCCAAACCCACCAGTGAAAAACCAGTAATTTTATCAGTGTTAAACTCACTTAATTCAAAGTCGACAGAAAGAAAACAAACCCCACACAAGCCGTCTTGGTTTGTCTCTCCACTGTTCCAACCATCACCAACTCTGATTTGGTTAAATTAACCCTTAACTAACCCAGTTACATGTGAAAATATGCTGGATCTATACACGCTAAAATTACTGTTTATTTAAATGGAGTCTGGTAGGTTTGGCGTTGGCGATTTCAGGGCTGGTTGTGGTTGAACAAAAAAGGATGTCACTCTTTAACAAAACGGTCTATCTCTGTAGGGATCCTTTCCATAATGTTGTCGGACACTTCTATTAACAATCAGAGCCTATCAGTGGCAAAAGCCAGCACTTTTAGTGGACGTAAACTGACAGTGTGAACATGCCCCGAGTATTTACAATGCAGCCCATTTTGCAGCCCTCTCGCTCAATACTGGACCAATTTTAAAACCTGTTGTTCCCATTAGTTACTCAGACACAAAAACGTGTGTAAATGGGGTCCAGGTTGAAAAATACCAAAATCACCCTTTAACACAAACCCCCAAAATTATCATTCCTATTCCAGCAGTCATATGCGGAGGAAGGTGTCAGTGTTTTAGGCTGTCTCAATCTGTAATAAAACTCTTCATATACACAATATAAACAAATCTTTTGTGACTGAGTGAAAAAAACAGTTGTTAATTGTATCCTCAAATAAGTGTGACAGAGTATAAAACACTGATCTAACTCCACAGATCTAGTCACGGAAACATCGTCCTGTATGGCGGGGGGGACACAGACAGAAAACAGTTGACATGTTAAATGTGACAGAGCTCGACACACTCGACTGTGGAGACAGGAAATAAAACACATTCAAAAGCCATGTTCTAAAAACTTCAGTGCCCAAAGACAGAATTTGGCATTGACAAATGCATAACAAAAACATGATAAACAGATGAGATATATGTTCATTAATATGTGACGACAAAGACCTACGAGACGAACCAGGTGTGTACAGATGCTACCGTCCAGTTCTCCCCGGTCGGACCCGCAACACAAGTGGCTGATTTTGGCATCAGTTGCGCCCAACGCCGGGGTAAAAACACACGTATCAAAACTGGAGGCTTTATCTTTATAAACTCAGTCCATTAGCTGTGTGTACAGAGAGAGAGCGACGTGTTTGTCTTCAGTTGGTCTTTTCTCTCTTTCACTATAAGAGCCTGTCAGGTCCGGTCCAGTCTCTGAAATCCAGTTCTCTGAACCGAGGACACTACACAAGTCTCCTTGAGCAGAACCAGGAAGTCCAAAATAAAAAAAGAAATAAAGAAAAGGCCCCAAAAGCAGAAAAGGAGGATTCAATATGCCAGAGTAGCGAAGGCACACAATCAGAAAGATGAATATAAGACTTGTCAGTCTCTCTCTGCTTTCCGTCCGATCAGGTTTGATCTGGCTCGATCCTGTTTTGAGAAAGTGCTAGAACATGCGAGACAGAAATCCTGTGTGTGTGTGTGTGTGTGTGTGTGTGTGTGTGTGTGTGTGTGTGTGTGTGTGTGGGGTCACCATAGAAACATATCAACACTTAAAAAGTTCCTTTTTATATGTTAAATTTTTAAAATACACAGGGTTACTCCCTACGACTGCATTGATAACCAGTCTGTGGTAAGTGCATCTCAAAGCTAGTCACCCAAAGCTCCACTGGCTGCTGTACCTTCGGTATAAACTGACGATAGGTTGGTTATAGGATAATATATTGACATGAATAATGGTTTTACAACAACAGTAAAGTCTTTTTTCTTTTTTCAAACTGCCATAAATACATTTCTTTGAGAGGTTTTTCACAACGATCGAACTGTATGCCACTGTTTGTACGCTGAAAGTGAACGACGCACTCAACTCTGTGTTATAAAAACAACACACGCTCCTTCAGTTCACGCAAACTCGCACAGTCACACACAGGCACATGTACTTTGCAGGGCAGAGGCCTTAAACACACATGCACTCGCACACACACGCACACACACACTGAAGACATAAAGGCACAAGGTATTGCTAATGTTGAGGACGCATTGAAACATCTATCGAGACATATAAATGACCCCTTTCACCCATGCATCAGTTCGCTCCTCCTCACAGTAAAAACAGCTTCTAGAAAAACAAAGAGATGCTTTTTGTTTCTAATAAACATGCGAGGAAAAAAAAAAAGAGAGAACTCACACCCTCGCACGTCAACAGTAAACAAAACCTACAAATCTACAGTACCAACAGAGGTACGCCATTTGGTATGTTAGCGCAGACGGACACGCTCAGGTCAGCCAATGTAAGACTTCCAAAACAGAGCCGATCATCACGTACAAATCTTAGAAAAAGCAGAGAAGGGGGGGTGTATAAAAAAAGAGCAGGAGCAATGAAGGAGGGGGCGTTGTCAGGCCAGCGGTCTGTAATCCGTCACGGACCTAACAATTTCAGCTCAGTGGGCGTCTTTGACCTACCCGCCAGAGACACTTGAAAAGTCCTCAAAAATGTCAGGAGTGAGATATGATACATCCAGCTCTCCTCCTGACTTTGTTTTTCAAGTACTAAAACTGTTTGACTACGGTTTCGCCCGCTCTGTCACCCTGACAGTGTCTGAGGGCAGACGGAGGTGAAGAGTGGTTCGCTGGACAGGAGCGAGTCAGTGAGCTCCCGTGGGATCCAACATGGACCAATAATGTCGGAGGAGTCGTATGAACATGCGTTATCTGGCGTAGTGATGTGCTTACTGGGCCGAGAGGAAGGAGGAGCGGACAGATAACTGCGCTAACTGTTTCTCCATCGCCACAGCTTTGAACAGCAGCAGCTGGACGAGCAGCTCCCGGACATACACGCACAGATGTGTACGACACCAAGCATGTCTTCCTCAACTTCCTCCGATGTGAAGAAATCTCAAGCCGATTTCCTCCTCTGTCAGTCTCCTCCTCACATCCTGTGTGTCTGACCTCCGTTACCAGCCTATCAGGTTGGCTTTGGCCTTTTCTGTCAGCTTGCGGACGCGTCCCTTCGAGGAGGTGCCAAAGGTGATTGACGAGTCCTCAAACAGCAGCTGCCTCTGCTCCTCCTCAGAGTCCTCCTCCATGTACCAGGCGGACCGTCGCCCCTGGTTGCGTGTGCGCATCGACCCTCCTGCCTCCCCTCCTGCCTCCTCCTTTGGAGACTCATTTCGATTGGATCTGCTCCTCTGCTGAGGAGCAGCCTGGCTAGGAGGCGTGACCTCCTCGTTGGCTCTCCTGCTGCTCCTTCTCAGTGGCGAGGGCTCAGGTGACTCAGCAGGAGGAGGAGTGGCTTCGTCAGTTCTTACTGCTCGAGGCCGGCCACGCCGTCTCGGCGTCGACGCCGCGCCTGAGTCCGACAGCACAGACGTCTCCTGCGCCGAAGATGTCCCACCTTCGTCCCCTGTTGATTGGTCGAGCTCGTCGTCGGGGGTGGAGCTCCTGCGGGTGCTGTTCCGTCTCATCTCCTCCAGCTCCTGCTTGCTCTTCCTGCCTCTCTTCTTGCCAGGAGGGCGGCCTCGTGGTCTGGAGGGGCTCCCTGGAGTCGTGACTTCTGGAGGGCTGGCTGGCGGCTCTACTTTGGATTTCCGCCCCCTCCTCCCCACTCCCAGGGTCACATGACTGCTGTGGCCGTTCAGGTGGGCTGTGCTCTGAGATGATGGGCTGGCAGGAGAGCCTGAGGGGGCGGGGATTGATTTAAAGAAGAAAAGAAAGAAAATATAAATCAACAGCAGTCAGGTGACGTTAGATGTGACTGTAATCATAAACCTGTGCACCACTCAGTCACTTCTTTGTGACACCATCTCTTACCAGGTGTGTGTCGTACAGGAGTCCTGAGTTTCCTCCGGGTGCTTCCTCCACTGCTACTTTCCGCGGCTGGAGAGGATGTCACCTTTTCAGGAGCTGGTGGCGGTGGAGCTGACACAGAGTTATGAGCCCTCAGTGAGCGGGTAGACTCTGACAGTGACAAAGAGATAGTCAACAAAGGAAGAAACATATTACACATGGTCAGTTTTTGATAATGAACGTTGTTTTCTTATCAAGAGTTAAATGAGACAGTCTAAGGTCTCCTGTCTGTGCAGTGAATATGAAGCCAGCAGCAGGTTATGTTAGTGTTAGGCTTGTCATGTTAGTCAGTGTTACACAGTGTTCGTACAGACACAGATTACATCACCACTGCCCCCACTGATGTTTCACTTTTATCTTTCAGTCCTTAGTTGGACAGCGAACACTACAATGTTACACTGAAAGTGTCTCAGAGCAGCAGCAGAGTCGCAGCACAGAACAGCAGGAGTTACATTTCTGTTATAAGGAGCGTTCACGACAAGACAATGGTGGAGGATTTCGTCTCAAAAAGCAAACGCACCTATTTGGCAATATTTCAGGTTTAAACCCGGTGCTAACAGGAAACACATACATTACTGAGAAAATAGGAGCTGGTTACATCGTTAAAAAGTTGGAGGTGTGCAACCTGTTATCTGCAGCTCTTCATCTCACAGCTCACTAGTCCTGCTTAGTCCATCACTTGCTGCGCTATTGCAAACTGATAGTTCTCATCATTGGCCCCCTCACTCAGCACATAGAATCAGGTGTAAAAAAATCAGGGTGTTGTTCTGGACAGTAATTTGACCCTGGAGCAACATGTAAAAAACAGTCCAGTCCTGGTACCAGATTATATAACTGAGCTTCTCACACTGTGCCGTCCAAACAGGCCCCTCAGGGTCTTCTAACTGTTCCAGAGTCCAGGTTAAAGACAAAGGGTGGTCCAGCTTTTTCAGTTCTTGCTCCTCTAACGCTCACTAATTAACACATCGTATGTAATTCATACGTAAAAACGACACACTGTGGTCTTACAGGCAAATAATTATTTCCTGGCTGGGCGCAGTAACTTCCTGGAGTCTTCCTGTCACCTTGAGGTTGCCAGGCAACTAAGCTAACCAGCTGCTAGCAGAAGCTTCATATTTGATGAACAAACATAAAAGCGGCATCAGTCGACTTCCCAAAATGTCAGACTACTCCTTTAAACTATAAATAGCTTAATTATTGCTCTGAGTGTGTGTGTATGATCTCACCTGTTGTGCTCTGTGTGTTGCTCACAGCGTTATGTGAGGAGGATGAGGAGGGTGGAGAGTGTGTAGAATGGCGTGCCCCACTTCGTGTCCGCCCTGCAGCCGGCATCTCTGCCTTCCCGTTGACCAGCTGAGGGGGCTGTTTGAGGGGGGTGCTCTGTCTCAGAGAGGAGGGTCGTGCAGGAGGTGGTGATGGCTCCTTTTTTCCTGTCACCCTCGACGACACACGTCTCTTCCTCTCTGGACTGGAGGCAGGAAGTGAAGAAAGAATATAATTCAAGATCACACCTAACTCACAGTAAGAGACCCAGAACCCCTTATTAAACATCCCGTCTTCTACCTGGACGCAGTGCTGCTTGTTGGAGATTCGCTCCTCCTCCTCCTCCTCTTCATGGCGTGCCGTGTCTGCCTGTCTGTAGCGTGTCGTGTCTGTCTGTCCGTGCCCTGTCGGGTCAGTTTATCCGTCAGGCCGTGGATGGCCTTGTAGTCAGCCAGGATGGAGCTGACGTGCTCCTCAAACAGTGCAGAGAGCCTCAGACTCATGCTGTAGATCTGGAGACACGACACAGGAAACACTGATTCTGCTGTCACAGTAAGACAGAGGAGGATGAATGACCGTGTGTGTGTGTGTTCGTGTAACTGTTTCCGTTGTTTACATGGACTGTATTATTTCATTTAGTGTGCATAATAGGAGTATTATTTTGAAGTCTGAGCTCAAGTCTCGTTGGGCTGCTCTCACGTGAACGGTAAGCAAGCATAAACAACGGACAATTTCATGCTCTGGTAAAAAGTTTTATGCTCGTCACGTCAACAAACATTAATTGAATGTCAACAGTTATAGGTAAACCTCTGAATACTGTTCTGTTTTTTGCAGCATGCAGCCGACAAGGTATTCTATTTTGTTTGAATTTTACGTTGGTAAAATATTAATGCATGTGTCGGCTTGGCTCCAATCCACTGGTGCGTTAGTCCAGCGCAGGAGAGGGATTTGCATCTTCATTACAAGAGGGCTGCCCACTTGACACCTCATTTCCACGAAATTTTGTTTTGTGTTTGTATTTCCACGTAGTATCCAGAGTACACACCTCGTGTTAAATGCAAAGAAACGCATCGGTTTAAAGATGGATAAACCGTCACCGCAGAAATGGCAGAAACGTTAGTGCCTTCCAGTCTTGTGGAATATGTGCTGGAGCAGTACAGAGAGAAAAACAGGACCAATAATGCATGGCGACAAATAAGTGAGGAGGTTGGCCTGTCAGTTGTGTTGCCAGATATGTTACACAGCTAGCATGCTACCAGTGTTAGCTAGCTGAACATGCCATTGAACTTTACACTTAGATAGAGCTGATAAATAAAGTCTGTTAGCCAGTTTGTTTTTATGCTAACTTTTTCTACGGTCTGTCTTAATCTTAAGTGTGCTGCTTAGTTAAACACTGTACTCAAGGCAAATTACAAACCAGGAAAAGGGAAAAACAAATCAGAGACCACTGATGTTCTCAAAGGAATGAATGGACTTCTGGTTGATTGTAGAAATGAGGGGTGTTATCTGCAGCTCTTCATCTGACGTCCCACAGTGGCTGTTTCTGCTTTGACTCCTCTCTCCTGCAGTGTTAGTAGACTAACCACTACCAGTAACCAATAAACACATTTCATCTCCTTTAAGTTCTTCACAATAAAAGTCCCCTGTTGTTTTGTTATGTGAAAGCTTTTATTGTGAAGCAGCAAAATAAGGAAACGTTGGGTTTTCATCAGCAGTAGCTTAACACGCCTCCTATAAAACCAGGACGCAGGAGAGAAACTAACTCCAAACCATCAGAGATTCAGTTAGAACCTACAAAACTACCGATTTTTAAAAATGCCTTTCTCTCTGTCTCCTGCACAGACAGATGTTGAGTCTTACAAGACACGTTTGTTTTAGGTGGAGAGGGGGGGTCATTAGAGGTTGGCTACAATCGGAGAGACATCACTGTTACCCTGCTTGGATGCAGTCGGGTGCGCTTTCGGCCCGACTCTGGAGATGGGCGATCTCAAGCGCGGCTCGGCACAACTCAGCACATTTGAAGTGGCAATGCAAAGGCAAATCAGCGCAGCGTGGTTTGACGCGGCCAATAGAGAAGCTCTACTTTTGTTTTAGATAACATGGTCTCTATGATTCCTCATTCATACTGTGTGTTTAGTTTTCAACGTGGATTTGGAGAGAAGCTTCAAATACGTCAGTAGCAAGAAGGCCACTTGTGTCTGCCTGTGCTTCAAAGGAACTACTGTGTGTGTGTGTGTGTGTGTGTGTGTGTGTGTGAGTGTGTTTATGCGTGTGTGTCTCACCCGAGACTTCTTACTGGGCGTGTAAGCTTTGGAATTGCTGAAAATGAGCCGGACATCTTTGCAGAGCTCGATGGGAGATTGGTACTTTCCTTCTTTGAGGGTGTTGAGGACGGTGCCAAAGTCCATCGGTGAGTCAACTATTTGCAGGTAGTCCTGAGAGAGGCAGAGGGATGTTTCAATTACAGGTTTCAAAAGATGAAGACAGAATAAGGAGTGAAGGAGAGGGGGACAGAGGAAGAGATTTTGGGGGATTTGGGGTTTGGTTTTGAGTGGACTGGGGGGAAGAAAATGAAACCAGCAGCAAAAGAATTCCAGCCTTCCTCTGTTAACAAGGAAACTGTAGCCCGGTGAAACCTTGAGGCTGTTCACATTTTTCCTCCCTCACAACTTAGATTCAGTCTTCATTTCAAATGCTGAATAGAGAGGCCTGTCCTTCACACCAAACAACGCCTTCGCCTCAAATACCGCTCCTTGTGTAACTGAATTGTAGCCACTTGTGCCTCAGACTGACGGTTCAGCAAGATTCAAGGACCAACAAAGGTTAGTGAAAATGCTAATTAATGTGAGCCTAAAGGAAATTCTCAATGAGCTCAACTCAGATAACATCTAGATGAGCTCACACACACAATACTGAATAAAGAAACACAGAGTTTCTGCACACGCACCGGGTACTCCTGCAGGTCCACAGGTTCTCTGAAAGGCTCCGAGTCTTCACACTGAAAGATGAGATCTAGCAGCTCCTTACAGCGTCCTCTCCACGCATGAGGGTCGTAGGAAGGGGGGCGGGTTCGCAGTTGCCGCTGTGTGGGTCGACGACCCTGCGAAAAAAAAAAATAAAAGTGTAGTAGCTGACAAAAAACAGCCTCCTCTTCTTTTGATGCTGGATCACAGGACAGTGGAGAAACTTCTGATATAAAAAGTGAGACTGTAGAGTTTAGTTACCTTATGGTTTCTTGTGGACGTTCCGGGAGTGTTAGTATCTTCATCCTCCTCCTCATCGTCCTATACAGGTAGAAAAAAGGGAAGCTTAATTGGACTGGGCGTGACACCAGATACTATACCAGTATACTATATCAGAATATAGACGCTGCTGCCCTATGTGGTCCCTAATGGAAGACCTCTCATGTCAACCGATGTCTCCAGTGGCACTAGTGCGTGCTTCTCTTCCTCTGAGCAAACATTATTTCACAAATAACCCGACTATAAAAGGCTTACTGAGGATATGGACACAGTTTAGACTTCACTTTCAACACAAAGATGCCATTGCACACATGCCTATTATTTCAAATCCGTTGTTTCCTCCTTCACTCATAGACTCAGCGTTTCGTATATGGTTTCGGACGAATTTGAAATGTGAAGGTGATCTCTTTCATAATAATGTGTTTGCATCCTTTGAGCATTTAGTGTTAATATACAATATCCATCAGCTGCATCGCTTCAGGTATCTCCAGATCCGAGATTTCAGTCGCCGGAACTTCTCTTTTCCACGACCCCCACCTTTGGATGGTATTGGAAAATGCCTTGATATCAACCCACATTTAAGAGGACAGATTTCTAGACTGTATGACATTATTCAAGACATGGGGAAACCCCCTCTCGACCGCCTAAAGGGTTCCTGGGAGGAGGAATTCGGAGGTGAGATATCTGATGAGTCTACACTTATGTAGAAATAGACTCACCAAACTGTATCCAAATGTAGACCCAACATGTGTGAGATGCCATCAGGCACCTGCCACACTTTTCCACATGTTTTGGTCATGCCCAGCACTGGCATTATTCTGGACCTCCATTTTTAAAACATTCTCTCATACAGTACAGGCCAAAAGTTTGGACACACCTTCTCATTCAATGCGTTTTCTTTATTTTCATGACTATTTACATTGTAGATTCTCACTGAAGGCATCAAAACTACACTGCCTGGCCAAAAAAAAAAGTCGCCACCTGGATTTAACTAAGCAAATAGGTACGAGCCTCCTATTGGATAATTACTGCATGGGCGATTATCTTTCAGCTGGCAACAAGTTATTTAACCCCAACTGGTGCAATGAGTTGCTTCTCATTTCCTAAACAACCATGTCGAAAGACACATCCCGTGGTCGTGGAAAAGATGTTAGTCTGTTTGAGAAGGGTCAAATCATTGGCATGCATCAAGCAGAGAAAACATCGAAGGAGATTGCAGAAACTACTAAAATTGGGTTAAGAACTGTCCAACGCATTATTAAAAACTGGAAGGATAGTGGGGACCCATCGTCTTCGAGGAAGAAATGTGGCCGGAAAAAAATCCTCAATGATCGTGATCGGCGATCACTTAAACGTTTGGTGAGATCAAATCGAAGAAAAACAACAGTAGAACTCAGGGCTATGTTTAATAGTGAAAGTAAGAGCATTTCCACACGCACAATGCGAAGGGAACTCAAGGGATTGGGACTGAACAGCTGTGTAGCCTTAAGAAAACCACTAATCAGTGAGGCTAACCGGAAAAAAAGGCTTCAGTTTGCTAGGGAGCATAAAGATTGGACTCTGGAGCAATGGAAGAAGGTCATGTGGTCTGATGAGTCCAGATTTACCCTGCTCCAGAGTGATGGGCGCATCAGGGTAAGAAGAGAGGCAGATGAAGTGATGCACCCATCATGCCTAGTGCCTACTGTACAAGCCTGTGGGGGCAGTGTTATGATCTGGGGTTGCTGCAGTTGGTCAGGTCTAGGTTCAGCAACAGTATGTGCTCAAAGAATGAGGTCAGCTGACTACCTGAATATACTGAATGACCAGGTTATTCCATCAATGGATTTTTCTTCCCTGATGGCACAGGCATATTCCAAGATGACAATGCCAGGATTCATCGGGCTCAAATTGTGAAAGACTGGTTCAGGGAGCATGAGACATCATTTTCACACATGGATTGGCCACCACAGAGTCCAGACCTTAACCCCATTGAGAATCTTTGGGATGTGCTGGAGAAGGCTTTGCGCAGCGGTCAGACTCTACCATCATCAATGCAAGATCTTGGTGAAAAATTATTATTTTCCAACACTGGATGGAAATAAATCTTGTGACATTGCAGAAGCTTATCGAAACAATGCCACAGCGAATGCGTGCCGTAATCAAAGCTAAAGGCGGTCCAACGAAATATTAGAGTGTATGACCTTTTTTTTGGTGGTGACTTTTTTTTTGGCCAGGCAGTGTATGAATGAACACATGTGGAGTTATGTACTTAACAAAAAAAGGTGAAATAACTGAAAACATGTTTTATATTCTAGTTTCTTCAAAATAGCCACCCTTTGCTCTGATTACTGCTTTGCACACTCTTGGCATTCTCTCCATGAGCTTCAAGAGGTAGTCACCTGAAATGGTTTTCCAACAGTCTTGAAGGAGTTCCCAGAGGTGTTTAGCACTTGTTGGCCCCTTTGCCTTCACTCTGCGGTCCAGCTCATCCCAAACCATCTCCATTGGGTTCAGGTCCGGTGACTGTGGAGGCCAGGTCATCTGCCGCAACACTCCATCACTCTCCTTCTTGGTCAAATAGCCCTTACACAGCCTGGAGGTGTGTTTGGGGTCATTGTCCTGTTGAAAAATAAATGATCGTCCAACTAAACGCAAAGCGGATGGGATGGCATGTCGCTGCAAGATGCTGTGGTAGCCATGCTGGTTCAGTGTGCCTTCAATTTTGAATAAATCCCCAACAGTGTCACCAGCAAAACACCCCCACACCATCACACCTCCTCCTCCATGCTTCACAGTGGGAACCAGGCATGTGGAATCCATCCGTTCACCTTTTCTGCGTCTCACAAAGACACGGCGGTTGGAACCAAAGATCTCAAATTTGGACTCATCAGACCAAAGCACAGATTTCCACTGGCCTAATGTCCATTCCTTGTGTTTCTTGGCCCAAACAAATCTCTTCTGCTTGTTGCCTCTCCTTAGCAGTGGTTTCCTAGCAGCTATTTGACCATGAAGGCCTGATTCGCGCAGTCTCCTCTTAACAGTTGTTCTAGAGATGGGTCTGCTGCTAGAACTCTGTGTGGCATTCATCTGGTCTCTGATCTGAGCTGCTGTTAACTTGCGATTTCTGAGGCTGGTGACTCAGATGAACTTATCCTCAGAAGCAGAGGTGACTCTTGGTCTTCCTTTCCTGGGTCGGTCCTCATGTGTGCCGGTTTCGTTGTAGCGCTTGATGGTTTTTGCGACTCCACTTGGGGACACATTTAAAGTTTTTGCAATTTTCCGGACTGACTGACCTTCATTTCTTAAAGTAATGATGGCCACTCGTTTTTCTTTAGTTAGCTGATTGGTTCTTGCCATAATATGAATTTTAACAGTTGTCCAATAGGGCTGTCGGCTGTGTATTAACCTGACTTCTGCACAACACAACTGATGGTCCCAACCCCATTGATAAAGCAAGAAATTCCACTAATTAACCCTGATAAGGCACACCTGTGAAGTGGAAACCATTTCAGGTGACTACCTCTTGAAGCTCATGGAGAGAATGCCAAGAGTGTGCAAAGCAGTAATCAGAGCAAAGGGTGGCTATTTTGAAGAAACTAGAATATAAAACATGTTTTCAGTTATTTCACCTTTTTTTGTTAAGTACATAACTCCACATGTGTTCATTCATAGTTTTGATGCCTTCAGTGAGAATCTACAATGTAAATAGTCATGAAAATAAAGAAAACGCATTGAATGAGAAGGTGTGTCCAAACTTTTGGCCTGTACTGTATGTGTGGAAAAGTTATTAACCCGGACCCCATTACTGGCATTTTTGGAACATTGTTTGAAGGTACAGTTAGACATGAGATCTTGAGGTTAAGACAAGGGTTAATAAACAAGTTTTTGGGTTACAATTTTGCTATCTTATCCAGAAAGTGACGACACCACCCGACGCAATCTGACAAGAACGCACATCAGGCACACAACGCTCTATGTGACACAGGATGTATGACACTGCTCCCGAGTAAGGTACCATATTTATGGGGTATGTTGTGCTCTGCCATAGAATATTTCATTATTTCACCTCTAACCTGCCTTTCAGATGAAAGACAACTTAACCTCTATGTGTAATGGAGTCCTTGAGCTGCCAAACAAGATCAACCTAAAGCACAAATTAGATTATTTTACTCACTATAAGTTAGTTTCTTTGATAAAAAATTACATTAGCAATATTTTTCCTTTGTGAGAAATCATGCAGTTTATTTCAGCTATATATTGCTTTAATAAAAATCAACACTTTCAGGACATATTTCAGTGTAAACATTTATATATGCAAACGCACCTCATCTTCAGAGTCAGAGAAGGTAGCCTTCTTCATAGTTTTATAGAGGGGCATGAGGTCTGTCAGATTTTGGTCCCTGAAGAAGAAGAAGAAGGAGGAAGAAGAAATTACTATACTCTGATGGTGCACATGGCTTTAGAATCATCAGACTGAACTCACTTGATGAATTGCAGCATGAGGTCAGAGACAAACTTGGCCGTAGTGACGATGAATGATCCGGGCTCATTGAATGTTTGGGCGTTGTGTTCGATATAACGAACCTCCCACATCAGAGAGGACAGGCGTCTGCGGAGGAAAAACAAACGTGGTGAGCCTGTATTTAATTCTCTCTATCACACACACACACACACACACACACACACTCACTACGGTTTCTTCGTGTACTCAAACACAACCTGATGTGAGGTACCTGTAGAAGCGGTTCACCAGCCTCTGCCGAATGGTGCTGAGGTCAGTGACGTAGGCCACCACTGTGCAGTATGTGGGGTAGGCTTGTAGATCCACTGGAAAGGCAAACGGCGCTGCCACATCTGGGGATGGTCGAGAGAGGAGAGGATCATTTACTGGAACACATTCACTGCAACAGACAAGCATTTGGTAACACACTAGGCTGATATCTTGGTTATATACAGTACAGGCCAAAAGTTTGGACACACCTTCTCATTCAATGTGTTTTCTTTATTTTCATGACTATTTACATTGTAGATTCTCACTGAAGGCATCAAAACTATGAATGAACACATGTGGAGTTATGTACTTAACAAAAAAAGGTGAAATAACTGAAAACATGTTTTATATTCTAGTTTCTTCAAAATAGCCACCCTTTGCTCTGATTACTGCTTTGCACACTCTTGGCATTCTCTCCATGAGCTTCAAGAGGTAGTCACCTGAAATGGTTTCCACTTCACAGGTGTGCCTTATCAGGGTTAATTAGTGGAATTTCTTGCTTTATCAATGGGGTTGGGACCATCAGTTGTGTTGTGCAGAAGTCAGGTTAATACACAGCCGACAGCCCTATTGGACAACTGTTAAAATTCATATTATGGCAAGAACCAATCAGCTAACTAAAGAAAAACGAGTGGCCATCATTACTTTAAGAAATGAAGGTCAGTCAGTCCGGAAAATTGCAAAAACTTTAAATGTGTCCCCAAGTGGAGTCGCAAAAACCATCAAGCGCTACAACGAAACTGGCACACATGAGGACCGACCCAGGAAAGGAAGACCAAGAGTCACCTCTACCTCTTGAAGCTCATGGAGAGAATGCCAAGAGTGTGCAAAGCAGTAATCAGAGCAAAGGGTGGCTATTTTGAAGAAACTAGAATATAAAACATGTTTTCAGTTATTTCACCTTTTTTTGTTAAGTACATAACTCCACATGTGTTCATTCATAGTTTTGATGCCTTCAGTGAGAATCTACAATGTAAACAGTCATGAAAATAAAGAAAACGCATTGAATGAGAAGGTGTGTCCAAACTTTTGGCCTGTACTATGTCTCCTTCCAAATGTAATGATCTGCATTTGTCAAGTATTAAAACAGCAATCTCAATCAGCAATTTCAATTGCTTGTGTAAGGTGGTCATAAAACTCAATCCAAGCTGTCTAAGTCCGTCTTTTTCTCATCTCGACTTTTCAACATAATCAACTGAATGTTTCACCACTGTGAAGCTTCAATCGTTGCCATGGTAATCCATGTCTAAATCAGTATTCAGATGCTTTGTTTTTGTTTGTTTTTCATCAGTAACCTGGTGGAGGAAACTGAAAGGAGGTAGTCAGTGTCAGACACAAGTCAGGCCAGTGTCCTCAGTGCAGTCATTGATTTCTACTTCAAGCAAGTAAACTGGCAATGAGGACAAGGAACAGGTGAAACGAAATGTAGACCGTTAGCAGCAGCTTGCAACTGTAGAAAAAAACATTGTGTGCAACAGTCCACCTTCCACCTTCTCTTTCCCCTCTCTATCACACTCTGTCTCCAGCACGCACAAGCAGCAGCTCTAAGTCGACCAAAGGGTGGATAATTTGCATATATGAATACAGACCAAACAGGTGTGAGAGCGTGAACGTGAACAAGTCTCGGTTCTCTTGTTTTGTGGAAAACGAGAAGAAACTGAACAAGAGTCAGTGTTTAGTTTGGCGTGTATCTGATCCACCAACCAGCACTTATTGTAGTGCTTTTGAAAAAGTCGGCCTCTCAGTCCCACAGTCTCCTCCCACTAAAATAGCATGGCTAACCAACAAAGGCTGGTAGCAAGTTGAGGCGACAAAATCCAAAATCTAAAGTTTGTACGCAATTAAAGTTCATCTTTATGGATTACATTGATGCCAAATTGATAAGAAAACTGTCGACATATCCTCCCAAGACCCTGCGTCGTCATATGAGGACATCACATTTCGGGTTTACTTGACCGTATACTTCTCTCTGCTTTACTCAGACCTGTTGTTCTCGTTTGTGGACACTGTTTTGGGCCACTAATGGTAGCAAAACCAATACACTTATCCGAGCTGAGTCAGTCTGCAGCCAGCCCCGACACAAAAGTGGACAAGATGCAAAACCTGATTGAATGTAATGGTTGAGAGCTGTTTATTTATGTTTAATAGTGTTTGTAGTTTGATATGCCAACAAACTTTACCGATTTTAGCAACGGTAACAAGCTAAGATGCTGTTAATTAGAAAGTACTCGTTTAGTTTTTTATACTAATCCGGCCCTAGTGATCCCAAACAGCTAGGAGAATTAAAACTGCATACCAAATAAAAGTTTGGGTCTCAGGAGAATATGACGCCTATTATAAGGAATTGTTAAAATGTCATATTTCTCAAAAGGAGTTTGGTGTAATATTTTCCACCAGGAGCAGGACAGGAAATTATCTCAAAAGGAATCAAGTTGTAGTCGTGCAAATAGTGACCTTGCAAGAACCCCAGTGTTTGCAAAACTTTATAGTGTGTGACTAAAAACTCTAATTGTCTTTAGGTCTGAGAGGGTGTCACACTTTTAAAAGTCTATAAAAAGTCGTCTACTGTATCGTAGGCATAAATGCACCTAAATGAGTGACTATAAATCCTGTTCTGTAAAGCAGCTGCAGCGTGAAGCGTAGGAGTAACAGGGAGAGATCTACAAGGATTAAGTGTTCTCGCTCATTTGTGTCTAATCCCCAAACTGTCACTAGAGGGAGCCTTCACACCAGCGTTCCTCCACTGGGAGGATTGCAGTAATACAAAGCCTATTCCTAATGTGACATTACATCACTTAATAGGAATTCAAGCAAGCACCTCAATATGTGGCTCAACGTGTTAGCAGCTTATTCCTTTGAACACACGAGCCGTGGCCCTGCTGGGCTGATGCTGCTCAGCTCAGAGCGGTGACTCATGTTGTGTGGAGTCATGCTGCCGCCGCTTTACCAGAAATGTGCCCTCGTGGCTCAACTTCTCGTCCCTGCTTACGCGGCAATAAGGGCTCTGTTATTTTCACAGGGGTTTGATGACGTCGTACCGAGTGTGCAGAGCTGGTCGATGGCTTTGATGATGCGTTCACACTCCTCTGCGCGTGTGCGGCAGCCCCATTCCCCGTCCAGTGGGACGTACAGCAGCTCCTTCTGCTCTTCTTCTATAAGCGGGACGCTCATGCCCAACTCTTCAGGGAACGTGGCTGCAGAGGAGAGACCAGCTACAGAAAATGTTGAAACTGCTTTTGAATTTGTTAAAATGTGTGTGTGGGTGTCATAAAGAGGCCTACCGTCGTCAGGGATGGGCTCCATGTCCCAAGGACTCATCTTCTCTGTGTCTCCATTATCCCAGCTGGATGGGAGACAGTGTTGATATGAATCATCAGCATCATCACATTTAAGTCCTTGTGTTTGTCATTTCACTTTTTATTCTACACAGGTGACGTATATCCCTCACTGACGCCCGACTCCCACAGCGTAAAGTAGGGTTCATTCTCTACCAAGGTTTTTCAGATGATGTGTGACCGTAAACGCTCAGTGTCAAACACTCAAACAGACAATAAGCTTATTAATGTCTCAAATTGGAATGTCAGCCACAATGAAAGTCGAGCGACACAAAACAAAGGGCAGCGTTAGTTGGCGTCGTCGTAAATGTCAAACTCAAACTGTCATCCACGAGCGTTTTGTCGAGTTTCTTGAATGATTCAAGCCATGAGGTGTTTGTGCAGTTAATGAGTGTTGTGAGAGGAGGCGTCAGGTGCCTGGAAATCCTCCAAGTAGACAAATTACCATTACATGTAAACCAATTTAATGACACAGCTCTCATTCTGTCAGTGTGGAAAAGTCAGATCTGAAAACTCGTTAAATTCCAGGATTCAATAAGATGCCGCGGGTCCAACTGTGCAGCAGACAGCGACGGGAAATTCAGAGCTGGTTTCAAATTGTCTGATCCACCAGGTTCGTTGGCCTCGAAGCTTACTGATACTTTTTTATCAATACTGGAATCTTCTCTGACAGCTGTGTACACTGTGTTGCACCTCAAGATCATTTTAACTTAATTTAACTGATTTTATGATCTATTCAAGCTTCTCAAATATAAAGGTAAGTCTATTTGTGTTCCTGTGCAGAGGGAGGCTTTTTAGGAATTAAGTTATTACAGTGAGGTAGATTAATTTACATTTTGCCAACAGGGAAGGTCAAGAACTAAGTAAAAAGACAGTTTTAGGTTCAGTCGTATCAGAAATGTGGACTCTCATTACAAAAAATCACTCTCTTTCACATTTATGGTGGCAATGATGCAGTGAGGCAGGATCACTCATGCATCTGTTGTGGCATCGCCCCCCGGTGAGATGTTTTTGGGACAAGGTGACAAGGTGATATTAAGTTTGTCTTCTATCCTGGATTTGAAAATACTTCAGTGTCCGTCAGTCTGCCTCTCAGACACAAGGATAGAAAACATACAGCTGAAGCTCACACACCCCATTAACGCTCCAGCTTTTATGTCAGTTAAACGCATCATCATGATGAATTGGAAATCAAACAAATCAAATTGTTTAATATAGATAATTGGTTTAAATACTTTATGGATACATTATCAGTGGAGCGAGCAGCTTTAACTCTGTGTGAATACGACCGTGGAGATGATGGACCCTGGATTTTTATAAGCTCTTATCTTGGGAAAATGGTTTTTAAATGAACTTTATTGTGTTTATTTTACAACCTGCACCTTCCCCGACATCTGTTATGTTTTGCTTGATTTTGTATTTGTGTATAGTGTCGTTGATGAGTTGTAGCATGTCAGTGTGCTGTCCTCTGTCATGTCAATTCAAAACTATAAATTAAAAAAAAAAAAGTGGACAACCACACAGACGAGCTGGACTCGTTTTGACGAAAATAAATTAAATTAGTTAAATGTTTGTGGTTCAGGAGCGTATTGCATTCCATTGACAAATAAAAAAAAATCTGCTTTATTGAGTAATTTTTTCTGTTTTTCTGAGTTAAGAGAGCAATAGAACAACAGACACTTTCATTCCTTTCTTGAGAGCTCGATATAATGGAAGCAAACATGACCCGCTTGTTTAGTTTAATCCAGTTTTCCTTTGTTTTGGGTTTGAGACACTGGGAGACACTCTTGTCTTTAGGTCATATAGATGGTGTTATCATTAGTTTGTCGACTTTGTGCAGGCACCTTAAGACTTGTTCAGACGAAAAGCCCATTCAGATCTGTTGGACACTGCAGTGTTTGTCCAGAATCAGTTGGACACATATGGCAAGCTCTCTCAAGGAAGAAATGAAAGCGTCTGTTGTTCTATTGCTCTCTTAACTCAGAAAAAAATACTCAGTAAAACAGAAAAAATTACCCCGAAAAACAAAACAAAAATTACCCCGAAAAACGGAAAAAAAAAATTACCACAAAAAAAAAACAGAAAAATTAAACCGAAAACAAAAAAAATCATACCACGAAAATCAGAAACAAAAATACTATGAAAAACAGAAAAAAATTACCACAAAAATCTGAAAAACATCACCACAAAAAAAAACCCAGAAAAAATTAAAACAAAAAACAAAAAAAAATTACCACGAAAAAAAAAAAAGCAGAAAAAATTACCCCGAAAAACAAACCAAAAAAAAACATACCATGAAAATCAGCAACAAAAATACTACGAAAAACAGAAAAAAATTACCCCCCAAAAAAACAAAACAAAAATTACCACGAAAAACAGAAAAAATTACCACCAAAAAAAACAGAAAAAATGAAAACAAAAAAAAACCATACCACGAAAATCAGAAACAAAAATACTACAAAAAAATAGAAAAAAAATTACCATGAAAATCAGAAAAAATTTACCACAAAAAAAGCAGAAAAAAAACATACCATGAAAATCAGAAACAAAAATACCACGAAAAACAGAAAAAAAATTATTTGTCAAGTGAATGCAATATGCTTCCGTGTTGTAGCAATTAAGACCTCACAAATTCAACTTTAAAGTCTATTTAATGACTTTCAAGGCTTAATATTTGCAAAACATTGAGAAATTTCAAGTCTTTTTAAGGACCTGCAGACACCCTGATGATGTCACACTCATGCGTCTACGCTGCTGGAAACTAGTATTAAGAATGAGTCATGGTGGAGAGGAAACAACAGTCCAAAGTGCTGCTTGAAACGTATGTAAAATGATTATTTCACATAAAGGGTGGAAACACCAACAATACACTGAGACATCTTTCGTAAAATGGGCTTAATCTAACACCAGCACAGAAAAGATACCAAGGTGTTAGAGATTATGCAGAGCAAATAAAGCAGATAATTTTCATGTTTTTTGCAGCTGCCCCTCCATTAGCCTGTATTAGCTGGAGTTACAGAAAAGTATGGACAAAATACTGAGGGTGAAATTTCCATTTGCATTCGAGGTATCATATTTGGGGGAAATTAATGTAGGTCTTACAGATTTAGAGATAAATATATGTTAAGGATTATGTTAATATCAAGTAAAAAGCTATCGCCAGAAAATAGCTGAAGACACAGGCACCTGCGATCGAGCACTGGGCGGATGTGGTACATGATGTATATGTGATGGAGAGGTTGACTTTTTCTTCCAGATTGGAACTTCATATGAGAGAATGTGTGAACTGAAGAATCCCTTGGTTCAGATTTGCATGTGATGTGCATTTTGTCAAAGTTCTGTTTGTTTGTGAGAATTTTACTGTCATTTTTATTTATTTATTTTAGTTTTTTTGTAGTCTTTTTTCTTTTGTTTTCTTTCTTCCCCATTATTAAAGAGGTGTACACAGATACGGATATGTAAGTGTAGGTAGATATGTAGATAAATATATGTATATATATGTATGTACGTACACAAAGATATGCCCATGTGGATGTGAAGGAGTTAAGTATAGTATCTAAAAAACAGTGCCTTCTCTCCTTTTTTAATATATTTATTTATTTTTGTTTTTAAAAAAAATTGCAAATAAGACAAAAACATGTATGGAAAGTGAGTCCTTTGCCTACATGTTTTTGTTTTTTTAAATGGGCTTAACTTCCAGTGATGCCATGTGTTTGACACTCTGAGCACAAGTGCCACTGCCTCCCAGCCGAGCAGCAGCACGTCCGTTACAGAGGCTGAATATCCTGTTGTAATAACATTAGCATCACGCTGCCTTTTTTCAACTCTGCGTTACACTGCTCAGACTCAGAGATGATCAAACTTTTGTGTTGATGTGGAAAATATTTGCAGGATTTTGCACACAGAAAACTGATTAGGCATCAATAAGGGATTTGGTAAAGACTCAGGCCGATAGGCAAATTGAACAATGGCATTGGTGTCAATGAAATCCAATCAATTCCCGTCCCTAACAGAAGACAAACTGGTTACAGGGTCAAATATTTGACACTTTCGCAGTAGTCCTTTTGAAAGTCAGTCTCTAAATTCCAAGTCACATTTCTTAAAATTAAAGCTCCGTGATTTAACATAAAACATAGCACTGAGCGATATAACCACTATGTATGGTATATCGATATATCTTCAAGCAAAATATAAATTTAGACAACGCTGTTTATGTCGGGGTCATATAGGGTCAAGTTGCTTTACATAACACACACCAGTGTTCACCTCTCCTCTCTCAAACTCTCTGCAAAGCTCCACCCCTCCAACTCCAAAGTTCTCCGTCAACACTCAGAGAGACACAGAGCTGCTCCTCTGTTTAATCTGTCTGTTCATTACAGTGTGACATTCTTCTTGGTAGTTGTAGTCTATTGTGTGACACTGAGGCAGCGCCTGGATGCAGGTGACAGATGTTTTTAATTGTTTCAGACCTACTTGATACTTTTATACTCACGTTAACATACATTTATATGATTTTCCATTTACATGTTGTGCAGCTGCATATTTTCAAACAGGGAAAAAAATTCCTGACTTTGCATTTTAAGTCTGTTTTTATAAAAGTGCTCGTGACATCTCAAATGAGGCTTTGACTTGCTGCTAAACATTTCGCCAATTTAGTAGAACATACTGAGATATATATTGTGTATCGCCATTCAGCCTGAAAATATAGAGATAATAAATTTCCATCCACACTTGGAGTGTTGTACTACATCAGGTTCATGTCATGTTGGTTCTCTAAGACATTTTCTGGTCTTTTCTCATGACATTAATAGTTTTGTCGTGTCGTTTTAAGAGGTTGAAAACATTTTCTAAGGTAAAATATAAATTGCAGAGTATGTAATTTTGACTGTCATCATCGCCTTGGAAACAGACAATATGACTCTACATCCTTTGACGTTTCCTGGATTCATTTTTTTTCTTGCTGGTTTCATTCCTCTGAAGCTTTTCTGTCCTGTCTGCATCACACACATTATATCTGACTTCATATCTGCGCCCTCTGTGTGTTTACAGTTTATAAAGTGGAGTTATGTTGTCTTGTCATTTGTTGATGCAACTAATGGAGAAATTAGGAACTCTCGGTTTGATGCAGTCTCCTTATTAAAGCAAATACAGCAGATTTATCATGTTAAAATGAGATTGTGCAGAGATTTATAGCCGTGCAGCCCTAAACAGAGTAAACCCAAGCTGTGATCATACCAGACGTTGTAGCACTGAAACAGGCTGTCAGGATACTGAGGCTGGTACGGCTCCTGGCTCTCAATGGTCCCAAACCACCAGGCGTCGTCAATCACTGACCGAAACCTGTCACCTGCACACACACATCACCGTTAGCTCAGATCTTTACAAGAGACGAACAGTTGACTTCACAAAAGGAGCTACAAAGGAAAAACTGGCCGACCTATAGTCCACTGCCTCTTTCTGGCGTTGTCAAACTGTTGCCTCAGAACCAGGAAGTCGATTACATCAGGCATGTCGTGGTATCTACAGCGAAACAGAAACATACACATTAAGTCAAAGACAAAGCAACAACGCACTGAAGGAATGAAATAACAGAATAAGCAGAATAAAATGGATCAAACACATGAAATATGCAGCAGCAGTTTACCATTCAAATAACAGTGTTTGCTTTGTAATGTCAGTCAAGATTACTAAATTAAATGTATTATAGTGTCTGTCTACTGTCTGTCTTAAGATTAAAATTAATTAGGAAAAGAAACATTACACTGAGCAGAAGAGAGGCACCCACATGACTTAGGAGAACAGTTTCAAAATCTGTCTACATTTAAAATCTGCATATTGATGGAAAAAAACAGTGAAAAGGTTTAATTAAATATGTCGTCACATAAAATAAAGTAGAATATGGATCATATACAAGTATTAAAGCTCTGGTCTACGTTTAGAAAGATTGATCATTATTATTAACATCATTTAGATGGTGGTTATGGCCCAATAGTGCTAGCTACACAATGTGAAGAGCAAAAGGAACCAAAAAAATCCATTCTCTCTGGCGGCTGTAGGCCTGCAAAGAAATTGACCAATCACAGCCATCCGGTCTGCATGGGAGTTACTCCTTGCTCAAATTTTCTCTCGCTCTCTCTCTCTCTCTCTCTCTCTCTTACCCTCCGTCCAATCCCCTCGCTCCATTTTGACACTCCTCTGCTCCTCGTCCCGCCTCGTCCCAACCCCCCTCCGCATTTGAAAGTACGAGCGGTTTGTAAGGCCCTGAGCGATTCAGCTACACAAGTTTCGATATGGAAAATAAAGAGAGCGACAGCAGCAAGCGGCCTCTGCTTGCCCCACCGGCAAAAGCTGAAAGGAAGCGTAACGAAGAGGAAATGCGACAAATTGAGGGCTCAAAGTAAAGTAAACATCGGGTCATCCTTTGACTGATGGAGAAAGCTCCGGCAAGATCTGGGCCCGAAAAGTGATGCTGATACAGCGGAATTTTTGTTGAACGGTAATATTTCGTTTTTTTTGTGGATGTTGTGACATAGATAACTGTATGCCAATGCTGGCTTATGACTGTGAAAGCTGCCGTTAGTTTTAGTTTCCGAGGGGAGGGGGACACGAGCTCGGAGGGGAGGGATCATGGAGCACAGAGGGAGGTGTGTGTGTGTGTGTGTGGGGGGAATGCTTTTTTCAAATCTTTCTCATCGTCTTTCTAAACATAGACCATAGCTTTAAGGCATTTTCCTAACACCTTGTTCACACTACGGTTGCAACGGTATGAGATATTTATGGTACGATAACCATCTCAGAAAATATCACGGTTTCACAGTATACTTTGAAACTCGTACACTGCCACAACCCTATCTCACACTACATGACTTCAGCCCTGACAGAGCTCAGTGACAAAAGCCCCAAATCAGAGGCAAGTCAGCGTTGGCTCAGTGTTTGCAATCAGCACCTGAGTACTGTGTTTGAACCGTTCAAAGACGTAAGCTGAGAGGCTCACTGATGCATCAAAGACACTCCCCAGATATCTAGCATGTTAAATATCTGGACTTGTTGGGGACTTTTTCTGCAAGCAGCAGCCAATGAGAGCGCAAGACACGGGCTGAGGTAAGAAACAAGCAATACTGCCGCTGACACTATCAGTATAGTGCCTTTAGAATTAAAACTAACCCTTCAGACATGGTACCTAGACATTGCAAACAGTGGGCCGTTTCCACTGAAGAAGATCCTGGTACTATTTGGGGGGCAGGAACTTTACAGGAACGTCCTCTCGCTCGGCCCTCTCAACTGCTGTGTCTCCACTGAGAGGGCGGAGTAGGAGGAAGGTTCCTGTAAAGTTACCGGGCTCTGGATGTGACGTAATCGTTGCGCGACCATTTTGACCGGGGCAACGTGGCAAAGGAACAAACAAAGAAGAACAACAACTTGCTTTTCTTCTTACGACTCATTTTAAAAATGCAACTCCTCGTCTGCTGAGTTTTAAAAATGCCGTCTATTTTGTTGCTTTCTGTTGACGTCACATCCCGCCCTGAGTATATCCAATCAGGACCAAGTAAACCCCAAGCCCCACCCAGGAGCTTTTCGGGGCTGTTCTGAGTACCTACTCCGAGGCAGGGACTTGTTTAGCCCCTGTAGAAGTTCCAGAACCCTGTCCTTCGGAGGTGGTTCCTGCGGTGGGCCCTGGCCCCTGTAAAATTACCCTGAAGTTCCTGCGGTGAAAACGGGCCTAGTACTTTACTTTCATGTGGGCGGGGTTGTTGTCACTCACTGCTCCATCCAGCACTCACTGTATTTCCTCCTTTATCAGTCTACACCTGGGGCCTGTATCACGAAGCGAGATCAACCTTTCCTGGGTTACCCAGACCTATCCTGGGTTGACTAACCCTAACAATGCCAATCAGGATAATCGGTATCATGACGCTGGATATCAACTCGGTAATTCAACCCCGGGTTGCTTTATCAAGAGCCGTGAACGCACACGCAGTGGACCAATCACAATCATGAGAGAAGCGCAGCGTCACTGAGCGTCGTCACAGAGCGCCATATGTGAGGGGGGAAAAAAAGTATTTCTCGTGAGGATCAGAGATTAACTCTACTAAAATATGAGGAGGAGAAAAGCAACATTAGAGAAAAGGCCAACACCGTGGCAGCTGCAGGAGGAGGAAACATGCGTGGCAACGCATAACGGGATGAATAATGTTTAGTTTTAGTTTAGATTAGTTTATTTGCACATAATGTTAAAAACAGACAGTATAACATTTATAAGATTAAAAAAGAAAAGTGCCGGAGAGGTTAGAAGCCACTAAAAGCTTATCAAAGAAATTCCCCTGTCAAAACATCAATGAAATCACATAATAGAGAAGGAAAAAAACGGGTCAGAAAAGAAGAAATAGAAGAGGAGAGAGGGAAAAATCAAGACAAAACAAGGTAGCAAATAAAATGATGTGTAGGTTAAATTACTCATCACTGGTTCAAGCAGCTACAGTACCTGTACCTGTACATCTGACACCCTTGAATCCCATGAAATCAATGCTGCGCAGATGAATTGTGTGTATTACAATTATCGTCTAACATCATTGCGTCTGATAAACTGGTCTTCTTTGTCATAACGTTATATATGCTACAATAAAGCTTAAAGCTGACGCCACAATTAAATCATATCAACACCAAACTGATAGTCTGAATAAAATCATCCTGATATTGAGCTGTGTTAGAAATTAACAGCTGTGCAGAAATATACCTAGTGTCCCTCTTTAAAAAACAAAAAGGAAAATCCCTCAAACACCATGAAGTGTAGACATGATAGGCTACTTTCCACATTTCCAACAGCAAAGCGTCAATTAGGCCCATTATCTTTAACAGGGATCATTTCCTCCAACAAAACAAAATGGTGCCACTAATTAATGGTGCTATTAAGTGTCCGCAAATGGTCAGTTTCTTTCTTATGAAGGGGTGGGATGAAATTTCGACTTCTTTCCACTCCTTTTTGAACAATCTTTTCATTGTCAGTTGTTGCTTTCTTTTCTTTTTTAATGTTCAAAATAAACTTTCAAATCAAAATCAATCAAATGAATTAAACTTCCCGTCATGACTGGGCTGCATTTCTGTCAGCGGAGTCATTTTTTTCCGAACAGCTGATTGGCCAGTGGGTGGTGCTTTTTATAGGATCAGATTCAACCCTGAACTTACCCTGCTCCAGAGCAGGATAGCCGTTCAGAGTAAGTTACCATGGTGATCTACCCCGATAAGAACTGAACCGGCTTCGTGAGACCGAAAACCCAGGGTTAACCCTGAAGTTACCTCGCTAAGACATTAATCCTGCTTCGTGATACAGGCCCCTGGTTTATCGTCCACAGAACGAGGCTGCACACCGACATTTTCAGAAGAAAACAAAACAGGCTGCAGTGAGAGTCTCTCTCCATGGGATATTTAAATATAGCAGCTTTGTGTATTTAGTCCTTCTCAGGCAAGCTCAGGGGTTTAGTGCTGCTGTAGCCCGCTTCGCAACCCTCCAAGTGAGGATTAGAAGATATGCAGCTCACATAATCCAGTCAAAATTGATACATATTTTTAAACGCCTGAAGATCCACTCATTACTAAAAGTCTGTGTCACAGTGAAATTTAAGGTGTGCTGATGGATTCATGTCGTGCATTGATTAACATTGCAAGTTAACGTTCCACCTTAAAAGTTGCCGGCAGTCGGCCCAGTGAATGAAGTTATTTTTTCTCAGACTCCAGCTGCTGTGAGAGGCAGAAAACACCCTTTCATTTTATAGTTACAGTTTACTAATAAAACTCTCCACAGTCTCAAAACCAGACACAACTCAGCCCTGAGCAGAGTGACCGTCCTCTACTGACCAATCAGACTGCAGTGTTCACAGCTCCACCTTTTAGTACCAGATCTGTGTGCTAGGTACCCCAACAGAGGGGGGACCAAACATGGGGATGGTACGGAACGGTTCCACTGGTACCATCCACAACTTTCACAGTGGAAACAGAAAAAAAAAACGTATCAAACTGAACTGAACTGAACCAGACGGCTTGGTGGAAACATGGCTTTTGAGAGGCAGAGAGACAGTGACAGAAAGAGGGGTAGAGGAGATGGAAGTTGGACTACTGCACAAAATGTTTATCGACCTAATAACTTCACTTTTTGACTTGGGTGTTTTATATATTTTTTTATATATTCTAGTTTCTTAGCTCTCCGACAGTCACAGTGTGAAAACCACAATGACTTAAAGACTCCCTGTTACAACACAGCAAGTTGTGCAGTGTGAAGACTACAGCAATCTGACAACTTTGAAAGTCCTGTAGTGTAAATCATGTCTTTTTTATGTTTGTAAGCCAGGGAGCATCAGTCAGAGTGATGTCGGTTGTTTTGATTAGATATTTCAAAGATTGTAAATTTTCATAAACTGCGATTTTTCTCTTTTTTGTGCATTCAAAGGAATATCAGTCAGACTGGTGGTTTATTCATGTGAAGAATGGCTCTTATCTGCTTTTGCAATTAAACTCTTTTTCTGAGTGAATCATCAGAATGCCACAGACTGTCTGAAGTTCCTGTGGAGACAGAGCGATGCTTACTTCATAGAGAAGGATCCTCCGGTCAGTTTTCCGGTGTCGGGGTCCAGGAAGGAAAGTTTCAGACAGCACAGTGTGGGCAAGCCGACCTCGTACTTGATGCCGACTATCTTCATCAGTTCCTGCTCCTGAACACCACAAAGAGAAGAACAAACAATGCAAATTAATTTTCACTGAGGAAAAGTCAGCCACACACCCTGGAGCCTTTTTAATTTTAAGAACTCTGTCCCCTGTTGTGTTTTCTAATTTTCTCCTTTTTTCTGTGCTTGGGGCGTTTATGAGCTTTATAAAAAGGTAGTGACCAGGTGCCAGACAGTAAACAGCTGGCATGCAGGAGACACAGCGCCAAAAAGACACAAATACCCCTTTTCGTCATGGGCTGGCTTGGTTTGGTTTGGTTTGATTTGGGCCGTCAGCCCAGCACAGCAAGGCTTTGTATCTCCATTACAGCAGGCTTACCCACTTCAAAGTGTGTCTTTAACTGATGATGACTTGTCTCGACTGACGTTTAAAAGCAGCGGGCTGATCCATGGCTAAAGTCCCTGTTATTTTATTATGTATAAACTTAGACTTTTAATGACACCTTTCTCTCCTGCAGACAGAGGTTTGTTTGAGGGGGAGAAGCAGGGTCATCGAGGGCTTGGCTATGGTCTGTGAGACATCACCGCTACCCACTTGAGGACGAGCAGCCCGGCTTTTTGACCTAATCTGGAGAATGTTCTTCTCTAGCACTGCTTGGTGTGGTACAGTGTGTCTGAACTGACAGTGGAAACGCATATTGGCGCAGCATGGCTTCACTCAGTGTGGCCAAAAGTCACGGTGGAAAAAGCTCAAAATATAGTGAGGCAAAATGCCAAACAAGAGTGAATCTAGGGTTGGGTTTTACTTTCACTGGCGAGCATGTTTACGAACAGTAACAGACAGTCCTACATAGTGTACCTTTAATCCTTTAAACCCAGTATAAAGCTATTTCTGTTTTTTAAGCTCAGAGCAGCTCAGTTTTTTTTAGTCATAAATCTACAATAAACATGGTGTTTGTGTTAGGTGCCTGTTCAAGCTTAGAAAGTTTAGAGTGTATAGGGTGTTAGAAAGTTCTGACCGATATATATATGATGCCCGCTCTTGCTCAGTGGTGTCTCATAAGATGTCGCAGTAATTTTCGGGTTGGTAACATTTGTTACACAGATTTAGTACTGAATTTAAACATTTTTTACCACTTAAAAACTGTAAGAAATTTGTTTGCGGATGACACTGTGGCGGTAGGCCTAATCCACAACAACGACGAGACGGCCTATCTGGAGGAGGTGAGGCGCCTGACCCAGTGTTGTCAGAGAAACAATCTCCACCTCAACGTCAGCAAAACTATGGAGATGCTGGTGGACTTCAGGAAGAAGCAGGTGCGGAACTACGCTCCCATAACCATCAATGGGACCCCTGTGGAGAGGGTGGACACATTTATGTGCCTCGGTGTCCAGATCACTGAAGCTCTGACGTGGTCTACCCACCTGGACACCATGAACAAGAAAGCTCAGCAGAGACTGTACCATCTGAGGAGGCTGAAGGAATTCAGAGCATCACAAACAGTCCTGCAGAGCTTCTACTCCTGCACCATAGAAAGCGTTCTGACTGGGAACATCACCTGCATGCAGGGCCGTAAGGCTCTGCAGAAAGTGGTGCGTTCAGCCGAACGTACTAGGGATAGACCGATATGGATTTTTTAGGGCCGATGCCGATACCGATTTTTTTCCATCACCCTTAGCCGATGACCGATTATGGACTGCCGATTTTCTTGAGCCGATATTTGGGGCTGATACTGCTTTTGCTCCCTCAATTTACATAAAAAAAAATGACACAATGATAACAAATATTACAGGTCTCAAGTTTAAAATAAGAAACATTTATTGAACAGTAAAAAATACTAAAACAAGATGGAAAGTTGAGGTAGAACAGGTAGAATATTATTATTATTATTATTATTATTATTATTATTATACATTCAAATAAAAAAGAGTGCTCTTAAATCCTCCAGTAATGTTTTTATAAAATAAACAAATATTTAAGCTGAAGCATAAATAAAACAACAACTACTGTACACAGTAGGGTTCGCTGCATGTGCGCTGCAGGGTCTTCCGGCAACACAGAGCTGCCCATGGATGCCTGTCTGTAAATCATTCCAGGGAAAATGAATCCGCGAACCCACGCGCGCATCGGCCAATGCCGATACAAGTAAAAAAAAACCTCAAATATCGGCCCGATATATCGGCCGGCCGATGTATCCGTCTGTCCTTAGAACGTACCCTAGGGGGGGAACTCCCTGACCTCAAGGCGATCTACACCAAGCGGTGTAAGGACAAAAGCAGCAGAATCCTGAGAGACCCCAGCCACCCAGGCTATGGACTGTTCTCTCTGCTCCGCTCAGGGAAGAGGTACCGCCCACTGATGGCAAAAACGGAGAGGCTCAGGAAGAGTTTCTTCCCCCAGGCCATCTGGTACCTAAATGGAACTGATTAGCACTTTCTGACTATAGCACTTTATATTTACTCTATCCAGTAACCCTATAAAATTCCTGACATCATGATTGTAATATATTGCTTGTGTTTGTACTGTTGTTGTTGGTTGTTTGTGTCAGAGTTGTTGTGTGTTCATACATCACGGAGTTTACATTTCACTACATGGGTTCTATGTATGTGACAAATAAAGCCTAAACTGAACTGAATGCCCTGATGTCTCTACTTTGTGTTTGTAGAGTTTCATGAGGCTGTGATTATCCTAGAGGTTACAAGAGTTCATTTTATACTGTACGATCAAGTTTCCAAAAAATGCTCTTAGTACAATGAAATGAGTGCTATGGGGACTAACATCATCACACATAATTAAAACTGGGCTCATTGAATCCACAAGAGTCTCAGCTTTCCAGTCATTCACCACCCATATGCAATTCTAATGTTGTTTAGGAACACCAGTATGTGGAAATATTCAAATACAAAAGGTGAAAACAGCATGGGACTAACATAAAGTGGGCATGTCTGTGAAGGAGAGACTTGTGGGCACCCACAGAACCCATTATCATTCAGATATCTTAAGTTACGAGGTCGAGAGCTCATGATTGCTAACAAAAAATTCCTTAAGTCTTCTAGTTTGATGTGATACCAGTAAAACTCAGCCGGCTGCAGCCTCTGAAGACAGTAACATCAGCCAAGATAGCCGGCAGTCCTGCAGGTCTGTGAGGGTTAAACATAGTTCAACGCACTCAATTGATAGATTTTCTATTCGCCGAGGTGTACTCTGCTGCACCCTGAGAGAAGCAGTAAGTTCTTCAAGCTGAGCAAAAGTGAAACTGTAGACAGTGCTGCTTTAGTGTTGCCGTGCTTGTTTGTTCAAATTACAATAAAAAATATAGCAGAAAATGCTGCAGTTCAAATGCTACAGGCAACACAATCACACTGATGCACACTGTGCCTGCCATGCACAGAAATCGCTATTCCTGCCTCCACGAATGAAAAAGAAAAAAAGTAAAAATGCAATCCCATAAGCTGTTACTTTAAAGAGTTGAAGTGTCTGATGTTTTTGCTATTCAATATTTTAAAGGCAGTTTCATATACGGGGATGAAACTTTGTACTCTGCAGTGGAAGTATATTTTTAGGACAGAAAAGGGATTTAAGTCCACATGAAAGTGAAACCAGACAGGTGTCGGTGTTGAAAAGGAAACGCAGCCGAGAGGTTTGGGAGCTAAAGAGTGTGTGTGTGTGTGTGTGTGTGTGTGTGTGCGTGTGTGTGCTGAATTGTTAATAACGATGAAACAACAGTGAGTGATTACATCATTGTAGGCTGCAGCTCTATAGAAATTCCCAGGAACTGCTGTGTATTCATATGAAGACTGTGTGTCATATTTTATCACCAGCCTTTACCTCGGAAACATCCTTGAAGGAGAATTATTACTAAAAAAAATACATTTTCCACTGTGATTTTTCCTTTTATGTTCTTAATAATCTGTTATTAATTCAACTGTACAGCTGTAGTTCCTCTGTGTGAAGGCCGTATTGATTTTCCTTACATGGCTCTACTGTGATTTTTATAAAGGGCTTCTCCTCAGCGGTCGTGCGCCCACAGATAAAGAAATCTCTGGATACACTGGGATCTAAAGAGCACTGTCTCTCTTCAGAGAGCCTTAAATCCATCTTTGTCAAACTGTTCCTTACCCGTAGCTCCATCTTGTGCCAGGGCTGCTTCTTAGGATTGATGCTGTAAATCTTTTTTTGTTTGGCCATCTCCACATAGGCTTCGTGGCCCTGTCTGAAGTAGTATACCTGCATGGACACAAATAGTACATCACTTCAAATACACCGCAGAATGCTCAGAGCCGTGTCCTGAACATTTTCTGGTGCATTATGTACATTTCTCTGGAGTTTAACGCAAAACTATAAAACTTGTCTGTGTACTTCTTATTCTCGTGTGTAATGGACACTGCAGCCGCGTGGGGCCGCTGACTTTGGTCTTGCTGCTATAAAAAACACCAGTGTTTTGGTATGAGTGGACATGTGGCGGGTATGTGGTGAGGACATTGCAACAGAAACAGGCGGCGTGTACCTCGTCTCCCATCTGGGGTATGTAAGGACATCTCCGGGGGACCGTGTCTGTGATCCAGGCCGAGGGAAGCCACTCCTCCAGAGTTAGGCCTTGCTCCTGAAGGTCTGTCCTCTGAACGACACACAGCAGAATGAATACTGGATTAGAAGCAGAGCACGGACCTCCGCCAAGATCAAACGGCCCATCTCACAATGTTAATGAAATTAACACGGAAGCTAATTTGTGAATAAGTTCCAGAATTTAATGGGTTCCTCCTCAGCTGATGCTACACCCTTTCATGAAAATCAAGCCAGTAGTTTTTCCCATAATTCTGCTGACAAACAAACCAAACTGAAAACATAACCTCCTTGATGAAGGTTATAACAGTTCTTTTATAAAATGTAGGTTTTGCATTATGCTCCTTTCTGCTCTTCCTAGTAATTAGTTCTACTAATTAGGGCTGCTCCCTAACAGTCAACCAAATGTTAGTCAACCAGAAAGGTTATTAGTCGGCAAGATTAATTTAAAAAACAAAACAAACAAAAAAACAAACAAACAAACATGAAACTCTATCAGGAGCTGCACCTTGTCAAAATAAATCCAAACTTATATGACTGGACCATGTGGGAATTTAATTTGAAAGGACAGACACAGGAAGCGTCCTCGTCAGGTTAATTTCCAGGGCTGGTACCTGTGGTTATTCCACAGACTAGTTAATAACATGTCGGGCAGGAAATCCAAAGTGTGGGATCATTTTGACAAGGTGAAGGACGAACCCAAGGTGATATGTAAACTCATCTTCATTGGTCGACTACAAACATGACGTATCATCTGAAACATGGAAGTAGCTACATGCCCATTAGCCCACAGACGCTGAGCCAGACAGAGGGAATATTATTTTGTCAAAGGTCAAACTACTCATGACAAACCTTCCTTTTCTCCTTTGGCTGCTTCTTCTTTGGTAACGTGCCGTCTTTGTCCGCTTTGTCTTTCTTCCTTTCCTTCTTGCCGTCCCTCTTCTTCTCTCCGTCCTCCTCAGAGCCGCTGCTCTTCTTTTTCACTTTCACACTCTTCTTGGGCGGCTCGAGGTTGATCCCTGCGTCTGCCGTCCAGTCAGAGTAATCGCTGGAGTAGTCGCTGTGAGAGCGTCACAGAGAGAAGATTAAATACACACATGTATCTGCTTATGTTTATGTTTCGATGTGTGTATAGTGTGTGTTTACGTAGGAGACAGCTGATACGATAAATGTGTGACGTAGTGGACGTATCTTACCTTGAGCTACTGTGGTCATCTGGCCAGGGCTCCTTTTGCTCTTCTTCCTTTTCGTCCTCTGAGGAATGCCCGTTGATTTGCCGTACCTCCACCTCTGCCTGAAACACACACAGTGGTCGAATTGAGGGGGGATGCCATCCCCTTTGTTAGAAAATTGACCAAAAAGCATCCACCTTGTTAATCTACAATCTATGTGTGGAGGCACGGACGTAACGAATAACATGTCCCCCGCACTTTTTACAGCCATTACAACCATTCAATTCATTTTTAACATGTGGTAACATGTTTTTCCCGAGCTGTCTTTAAACACACCATGAGTAGACTGTGCCAGGCGGCATACACACGCTGTCGTGTTGTGATCAGAATCAATCATACAGCCACAGAGGAGACGTGTGCTGCTGGACGGTGCTGCTGCGTGTTAACTATATTCAGCAAACCAGCCAGCAAGAAGCAAAAACCTTGCACAGTTTCTTCCAAACAAACCGTGTAAGTTGAGTAATGCTGTTGCATGTAGATAATGTTAGCTAAATGATGACTCATTAAAAGAGGCCAATATATCAAGTTAAGATAGTTAACAAGAATACTAATGTTATTGTTTCCTATGTTAAATCGCTTGCTAGCTAGTGTCATGCTAGGTATAAACCCACTTCTCCTTAATTTCTGCACAGAACGTGTGCTCACTATTGCTTTGCACATATTTTTTTAATCTTTATTGCCACAATATAAAGAGCAGGGTCAGGGAGGAGACAGTGGACCAGAGGCCAGCAAGGATGATCATGCAGGGTCTTCACGGGTGAGGAGAGATTATAACTGGCAGAGAGAAAACATCTATAGCATTAAAGTGACTTTGAGGTTAATTTCCACAGCTCTGTCACCACTACTATTCTTAATTCTATTTCTAAATTTTGCTTTGCACATTTATTATCTATATCATTGCAATAGATAGAAGAGGGGCAGAGAGAAACCAGGCAGGTATCAGGACAGGGACCTGACAGCAGCAACAATTATCAGCCCAAAGCTCAAGGTAAGGAGAAATTATAACTGGCTAAGGAAATGTCTATAGGATAAGAGTGACTCTAAGATTCATTTTCACAGCTATTTCAGAACTACTCGACTTTTGTCTGTATTACAATAGCAATACTACTACATTATTTGTGTTTTAAAGGCAGCAGGTATAGGTCATGCCATTTTTCTTTATCTTGATTAATTTTGCACATCTGTGCTGTCATATTTGGTGATGTGTGCGCGGACAAGAAATCAAAGCTACATCCCCCGTGTTAAAAATTAATAATTCGACCACTGAACACACATTATTTTATGTTTTATATTAGCACTCTGATGATGAACAAAACACAAACAGAGCCAGTGAAAGGTAAATACCTCAGTGTTTAATAAAGGCAAAGTGTTGTCTATGTTACTGCACACTATGGCCCACGGTTCAGACATTTTTTAAAGATTTTTTGCCTTATTATTCGGCAGGACAGTATGAAGTGTGACCGGGGGAAAGAGAGGGGTGACATGCAGCAATCGGCCACAGGATGGAATCAAGCCCATGGCCACCTGCAGCAAGGACACTGCCTAAGTGCGTGGGCCACCCGCTCTACCTGCAGTGTATGTGGTTGCCCCTGCCTATTTACCCTGACTTATATTCACTGTAAACTTGTTTTGCTGATTATTTATTTGTTGTAATTAGAACCAGTGCACTACGTGGTGCAAGGACCCTATGGAAATCCAAGGAATTCTTTTTCTTCTTCCTCAAAATGAATCATATTTTGGGGGGGCTTTACATACTCAAAAACTCATGACACTTTGTACACACATCACATTTGGTGGAAAATTTGATTTGTTATTGATCTCGTGCTTGGGTTCCAAAAAATGGCTTAGTAGCACCCCTTGAAAAATTACTACAAAGGAACCTCCGAAGATGGTTTGACCTGTATGTATGAAACGCATGTAACGTCCCAAGACAAAAACAGTCTCTCGGAGCCATACCCTAAACCAAACAGTTAAGATATACAAAAAGCCCCCTAAGCACAAAAACCAACACACAAATCCAAACAAGACTAAAATCTAAATTAACATCCATTAGTGCCAAACACTGTATGTTGGATTCAGTTCCTAAACCAATTGTCAGTCTGTCCTGTGTTACTTTTCTCTTCCTGTCCCATGTTTGAGAAAGATAGTCAGAAAATGCAGAAACATTATCAAAAAGGTATTTAATCAAAGCTGCATTCACAGTATTTCAAATCAAATCTAAGGCCCCAATTACACAGAAAGCATCTTGCAGGTTCCAAAACATGACGCACACAGTACTGCCTTTTTTCTTTTAACTCAGTGCCACTAGCAAAACAGCGCTTGCTGCGCCTTCCCGTCCTTATACTGTACTAACCTTCCCCTGTAATCAATCTACTGTTTTGTTTTTTTCACAGTAATTAGAAGCTAGTCAGTAAAATGTTGAGGCAGAGGGTGCTGTCTGTAGCTCTGGTTGAGGGTGAAAGGCTGTCAGCAGATAAACAGAGATCTGTGTGGGGACATGAGACCCTAAAAAAGAGTGGATCATGGGGAGTACCACCAGTTGGTCCAGGAGTTTCTCCTCCATGATGGACGTTTCAAGGTATATTTTAGAATGACTCAGGGGCAGTTTGACAACCTGCTGTCTATCATCAGGCCGTATAGCTCTGGGGATCCAGCAACCACTACCACCAGTCTCTCCTCCACTGTTTATCATCTGTAAACTTGTTGTCGTGACCACCACAGAAGGCCCGCCTCTCACATCATCTGATTGGAAACTGGGAAAAACGATGACGATAGAAGAGATGATGTGGGAAGATTTTCTGCTCTGAGTTAACTTGCGGAATTCAGAGCGCTCTGGCAAAACTGCCAGTTGCCTAGAGTGCAGAAACCTGAGGCTCGTGGCAACGAAAAACAGTGAGCAAAAAGCTTCACTCTCATCAAAAACAATTACAAAAAGCTGCCTCCAGCTGCTAAAACGCTTTCTGTGTGAGTTTCAAGAAGGGTTTAACAAACAGCTCCCCCATAAAGCATTCAACTAAATTCAAAACAAGGCAGCAACTGTCTCTACCTCTGAGGTGCTTTCATCATCATCAGCAGCCTCGGCGCTCTGGCGGCTCGTCTCCTCCATAGCCGCACGTGTGTGGTAGCCGTGGTTACCTTGGCTCCTCCTCCCCTCATCAACCGACTCTGATGTTGGATGAACCTAGAGAATGATTCAACAAGAAATATGTATTAAAATTAAAGTGCTGTGTGTAACAGACGTTACGCCAAAAATATAAAACTATATTCCCATAAAACAATAACGTGTGTGTGTGTGTATGTGTGTTAATACACTCACCCTGCTCTCCTTGGGGAGCGAGTGGATGGTGCGTCTCCTCCTTTCTGACTGATAAATATTTATCTCCTCCTCCCCTTTAGCCTCACGCCAGTTTACCTGTCTCCTACACGATAGCACACACACACAGAGTCACGACATGCATTCACACTATCACTTCCAAAAACATGCTCCTCTGTGTGACATCAGTGTCGTGTGTCACCTGACAGAGGCGTCCTCCAGCTCGGGGACCAGCACCCTGCGGCTCCAGGCCACTAGGTCTCCTTCTGTGGCCATCTGGCTGCGCGGGGCGTTGCTGTGCATCTGGCGGACACCCTCAATCTGCCCGCTGCGACGCAGACCAACGTTGGGCGGAGAGTGCACCTCTGTGGGCGAACCCACCGATCCTGAGGGAGGAGATGTCAAAGAGAGGAGGAACAGGGCTTTTTAATTTGTCAGCATTTAGGGGATACACCTGCTTTTGGGGGGAGTTGTCCCGCTGGTCAAAACACTTGATAGAAGATGCTGAACCCAAACTAGGCATGGGACAATATGAATATTTCATGTCATGGTTATCCTGGCTGAAATAATTGCAATTTGTTAAGAGATAAATATTTTACTGCATCACAGATAGGACACATCTGTTTTTAGTGAGCCCCCTTTTTCAAGTAAAACAATCAAACAATCTTAAAAAGGAAGCCAGGCTTGTCAACTACTTATGACAACATATCTTTCAACTTAAAATATGCCGAACAGAAGTTAGAGCATCTTTAGCTACTGTACTGTGACGTATTTCCCAGTGAAACAAAATATTTGAGCAGTGTGCAGTTACAAGAGGGATTTAAATGGGTTTGTGTAGCGCCTTTCCACACTACGACTCACGTTCGCCCATTCACACACTGACAGCCAAGGCTACCATAAAAGGTGCCACCTGCTACTCAGTTTGTAAGACACTCACAGACCGATGGAACAGCCATCAGCAATTTGGGGTTCAGTATCTTGGTCAAGTATACTCCAGCATCCAGACTGGAGGATCCGGGGATCGAACTGCACCCTGCTACCTTCTGAGCCACAATCAAATCCTTCGCAATTTTCTGGACCACTTAAAAGTAGGCAAGCTTAGAGTTAGGCGCAATGCAGAGCTGTTGGCTCCACACACTTGTCCTTCGCCATCAGATCAGGAGGAGGATGAAGGAGAACCAAATTGTTTTACAGGTGAAAATGAAGGTTTTGCCCACTGACATCCAAACACACATCTCTACCAATTTCTCTCCATATTTCTCTGTTAGCTACTACAACCAGAGACAGTTGTTGTCGCTAACTACAAGAGACGGTTTGCTGCAGTGTGGGAAAGTTTTATATGACCAGTGTGGTTAGCTAGTCACCCAAAGTCTCATAACACAGCTTTTGTAAACACCCATGAATTCAGGATGAGTCATCAATCATTTGAAACAGTTTCATCTGGTTTCACAGAAAAAGAAAAGGGGGATTTTGATGCTTGTGTACAGATATCATGAATATACAAACACTTTGGTTGACCTTATGAGTGACAGCAGGTGACTCAAATCATCTAAAAAGTGAGTAAATTAGAATTTGCAGCTCTTGAATAAATGGGGGAGGGCTGCAGCCACTTATCATTGATTATCAATTAACAATGACACTGTATATCCATTACAACTTCCAAAAGTTCAAGTTGAAGTCTTCCAAAATGCTTGTTTTTTATGAGCAACAGTTTGAAAACCCAGCATATATTCAGTTTACAATCACAAAGAGAAGCCAAAGAAAAGCAGCAAATCAAGCTGCCTGGAGCCAGTGAATATCTGGTATCTTGTTTTAAAGGAGACTTAAAGCATTAATCATTTGACAAAATAGTTAGTGATTAGATTTGTGTTGATAGAGTAAATTCTTGTCTCAGCTCTAAAAGTGATTCATTGTCTAAAAGATAGAAAGAAAGACAAGAGAAGAAACAATGATTATAAGTAGCAGGGAGTCTGCTGCTGAGTTAATGATATTTTATCTGAGTAATCTAATGGAATTTATAAAGCTTACATTAAAGACACCCTGGATTTTGTTACTGAGAAGACTACAGTGTCCTTCTGTTAGAAAGAGACAGCTGCGCTCACAGTGTACGCTGATGTGTTACAGAGCACCAGACAAGCACAGACAAGTGGATGATTCATGTGTATACATGTATACATGTTTTTGAAAATTTTTCTCTATGTTTGACTAATGCTGTTCCAAAGTTGTATAATTGCCTAGAGTTGGTTCATGTTCTCACGGCAGCATTTACAAGAGGACCAGATCAAATGCCTTGTGTGAGAAAGCTACTCTTGATTGGTCAGAAAAATCCAGGAAGTAAAGCAAACGTTGAAGAAGAGTACACTTGCAAGATAAATGTGACACTTTCTAATGTCACAATGGAGGGACAACTACGCAGGTTGATTTTAGCGCTGCTCATCGTGGACTATATTGCTGCAGTTGCTTCACATCCAGGTTGAAACACCTTCTCACCACAAACCAACCACACCAGAGTTCGTTTGTAACCAGACTGAGACCACCTCTTCAAGAAGGTCTCGTTCCGGTTGTTTTGGTGCGCACCTGAGTGTGACTGCTGTGTTCACACACTTAGGGGGCAAATGAACTTGAGTTTGACTGAATCATACCAAACAGGGCCGGTGTGAAAGCACTCTAAAACAGAGATTTTTAAAATGCCTTCTAACAGAGCATTCAGGAAACAACATCATCATCATCTCCTCAATTTGCACCTGCCCATTGTTGCTTTGTGAAATAAGCATGTACGAGAAGGTGGACTATTACTTGGTTAACATTTTGTTTGTACTGCTTGGTCTAACTTCACACTTAAACCCAGCACTGCTGCACCACTTCACGAACTAACAGAGGCATCTGCTGTGTCCAACGTTTTTGCTCCACCTCAGCATCCAAACTTGAATGTAAACTAAAACCAACAGTGAAACCAGCAGATGGTGGGACCATTTTGAAAGTGGGATTGTCATCTATGAGGAGTGGAAGGGAAAAGGTAACGATATTTTGTAAAACAAAGGTGGTGTGAACAGAATTTTTATGAAAAAATGGGAGACAATATCTGTTAATAAACAATATCTCTATATGTGTAAACAGAGCCTTAGATCTACTGTATGTTTTCATCACTTAAAGGTCCAGTCTGTAGGATTTAGGAGGATATATTGGCAAAAATGGAAATGAATATCATAAGTATGTTTTCTTTAGTGTATTATCAGTGAGCTGTTTAAATCTACACCAGGAGGGGGTCTTTGTTTATGGAGATTGCCATACTGCACTGCCATGTTTTGCTTCAGTAGCCCAGAACATACAAACCAAACACTGGCTCCAGATAGGGCCATTTGCGTCTTCACACCAGCCACTGTAGAAAGACGCCCAACTGCAATGAGCAGCACCATAGTTACACTGATATGTAATCTGAAACTGACTTTTTTAGTGTTTCTAGTGATTTAAATCACAGAGTCTGTTTGTTTTGGAGAGGAAGAGACCTTTGTGAATAATCTGGATCAGAAAAAGGTGAGCACACTTTAACCTACATGAGAAAAGGGGCAAGAACACAATAGCATGTTGTGGGCAAGCCATCCATCTCCAAGATGCCAAACAGTGTTGCAGATGCACTGATTTGTAACGTGAAACTGATTTATCCAGTGTTTTTAGCAGTTCAAATCATCTAGTCTGTTTGTTTTGGAGACCTCTGCGGATAATTCGGCTCCCAGTAAAAACCTCCTGAGCAATGAACACTGAAGGAATTCTGGCCGTGAGAAGTTTCAGCTGGTTGCAATCTGCAGTTCACCACAAAACACCACCAAATCCCCTGAAATCTCACACACACGTCACCTTTAACAGAAAAAATACCAAAAGGCAAATGTGCCACAGATCAGTTCTCTGTATTTACTAACTCTCAGTCAGGCGTATCTGATTGAACTTTCTAGGTTTTCCTGTGTGAATCTTGTTTTGCATAATTGGGAATTATTTAAGTTGTTGAAATGTGCATAAAAAATCTTTTTAGTTCGACAATACGCTAATTACAAACTAAATGTTTGAAAGTAATTATGTTGATTATGACAAGACATTTATACAAATGTATTGTGTGGCGTACTTCTGATAGAGTTAATTATACAAATGCATTATATCTGGATTAAAACAGTGTCTGCGAAGAGTATTTATTTAACTCTGCTTCAAAGATGGTTTGCAATATACAAATTCCACAAAAAGCTTCTGCATTTTAACTGAATTAAAGCTACAGTTGGAAATGTTTGTGAAATAACTTCTTGTCATATTTGCTAAGTCTTTGGGGAAAAAAAATCAGGCCCCTCCTCCCACTTGTAGAGTCACTGGTCCATGGAAAACAACCAATCAGTGCAGAGAAATCTCTAACACAGCTGTCAATCATGTCACGTCAATAAGAAAGTTTGCTCCGGCTGGTGGGTGGTGCTGAAATTTCATCTCAACTTTTTCCAACATGGCGGTCGGGTCACAAACGTTCTCATTTTACAGCTAAACAGTACACTAAAAATGTTACAATGTAGTCACAGAATCTTGGTTCATATTTGATGAACGCTGCCTAGTTTGACAGGAGTTTACAAACTGATTAACACGATCGACAGCCGAGTTTCAGACTCCTCAGCTCTGACTGGTTGTTTTCATTCACGTGCAGTAATGCCATTGGAAGCAATAAAGTAGGCAGAGGAGTAGATTATCTGTGTTGTGTACTTCTGTGTGGATATAGAGAGAATTTCAGCAATATCACAAAAAGTTATCAACTACAGCTTTAAGGCACTGAATTAGCATTTGAGTTGCCCTAAATCAGTGGCTCCAAACTGGTGGGTGATGGTCCAAATGTGGGTCGTGGGCCCATTCTGAATGGACCCCAAGTGACTTGCAAATGTGTCAAATTTGTAAGGAAACTACGGAAGCATATTGCTTTCACCTGACAAATAAAAAACGCCCTGTTTTTCAGAGTAATTTATTTACTTTTCTGTTTTTCTGAGGAATTTTCCCCCTGTTTTTCATGGTATTTTTTTCTGTTTTTCGTGGTAATGTCTTTTTTCCTGAACGAGGAGACGAGATACTTCAAAATCTCGCGAGAAGCTCCCACCTGGCACCTGCAAGTGACCTGCATCCATGGTGACTCCTGCTCATGGATGTATTTTGCATCGTGCTCCTGCTCCTAGACAGTTTCAACTATGGGATCAATAAGGGTAAGGCACGTAATTAGTTACACACAGGGTATGATAATCTAGCTATGTTTTCCACTGCATCCTTCTAGTGTAGACCTATCCCTCAATGTAACAGGTTAGGTTAGTAAGAGGTTGTAACAACATTACCTGACAACTGAAATCATGCCCATACACGTTTGTCAGGTAACGTTGTTACAACCTGTTACTAACCTAACCTGTTACACCTGTTACCAGTTGGGAACCACTGCCCTACATAACGTCCTGCCTACACTGCAACAGTCATGGTGCCGTCTTACCTCTGCTGGACCTGGTGTTTGCTGAGGCAGAAGTGTCATTCGTTCCCAGTCTTTGGTCCTGTTCCTGCTGCAGCCTCTGAATCATCGTGTCTAAAGGACTGGGACCGTCCACCGCCTGCTCACTCACCACTTGATTCAGGCCTGACACAGACAGAAGTGGACAAAGAGAGACTTTAAAAGTGAAAGGCAAACAGACCAAACCTTAAATCCAGCAGCAGCCACAGAGAAGACCTCTGCTGTCCTCTAATAACTGGATGTATACATTGCTTTATTGCATTCAATTCTGTTTCTTTTTGTGGAGGTCAGCTAAGAACCATTGGCACATTACAATGCTCTACAATCAACTTACAGGAAGAGGAAGGGCAATGGGTTTTTCACAAAGCCTTCACAGTCACCTTAATATCCACGATGCTTTTGATAAGCTGACAGCAGGGCAAAGTTCGCTGTACACCAACATATATATATATATATATATATATATATATATATATACACACACTGTGAGGTAAAAGCCTCCGAAAGCATGTAGAGTGTCTCATAAGAAATTCCTCTTTCCTCCTTTTCCTCCTTCACCTGCCTCCGCTGTGCCCTACTAATGTATTTCAGAACTACTGTTTCTGTTTGCACTCCTGCCAACACTTTATACTGCCTTATTAATTCTGCTTTTTAATTGCCAATGCTGGTGTAGTTTCAGTAAAAGCCTCTCATTAAAGGAATACTTCACCACCCAAATGACTATTTGTATATCAATTACTCACCCTGTGTTGCCTTAAATTTGTGAATAAAAACTGTTTTTCTTGCACGCCTCCAAGGTGAAAAAAAGAATCCAAAAATGAGAAAATTCCAATAGTCCAATAAAAACCAATAGTTGTCATTCAGGGCCATTAGTTGACTAGTCACCTGCATGTTTACGATATGAACGTAATGATTAAATGATATATTTTGGTGGTTTGAGTTGAAGGTGTGAGAAAGAATAGTATCAGTAACATTGTTAACACTGTGCTACATTACAGAGAAATACAAAACCGTACTAATGAACCTTCATTAATATAGGCCTATATTTTATCTCCAAGTGCACGTCACACACTGAGCGAGCCGCCTGTTAATGACGCTGTGGGCTAATGGGCATGTAGCTACTTCCATGTTTCAGATGATGCGTCATGTTTGTAGTCGACCAATGAAGATGAGTTTACATATCACCTTGGGTTCGTCCTTCACCTTCTCAAAATGATCCCACACTTTGGATTTCCTGCCCGACATGTTATTAACTAGCCTGTGGAATAACCGCAGGTATCAGCCCTGGAGATTAACCTGACGAGGACACTTCCTTTGTCTGTCCTTTCAAATTAAAGTCACACATGGTCCAGTCATACAGGTTTGGATTTATTTTGACAAGGAGCGGCTCCTGATAGAGCTCTACATTTGTTTTTTGTTTTGTGATTTGTGCTACTGTTGTTTTAAAGGGTTAGTGTGGATTCACCGAATCATACTACTGATCGAGGCAGCGGTACACCAACAGCTCCTGATTTCGCAGTATTATATTTGGCGGCCAGGTTCGGTTCTGGGGCCTCTGTCTTTCCTGGGCCTAGGCAGAAAGCCTCTTTCACGCCCCTATGTGGAAACCTTAAGGCAGGAAGAGCACACCTCTCTGCCCTTCCATGCGCCTACATGGAAAGCTTAAGGCAGGGAGAGCACACCTCTCTACCCTTCCATGCGCCTACATGGAAAGCTTAAGGCAGGGAGAGCACACCTCTCTGCCCTTCCATGCGCCTACATGGAAAGCTTAAGGCAGGAAGAGCACACCTCTCTACCCTTCCACGCATAGACGAAGAAAGTCTGAGGCAGAGAGAGCAAACCTTCCTGCCCTTCCATGCACCTGCAATGACATTGATAAGTCAAACACAGCATGAAAAGGAGGAGCTGGGGTGGAGGCAGGTTGCAAAGCAGCTTGCAGAAGAAGCAGCAACAGTAGGCAGGCCAGAGCAGTTTAAATAGGGCACCCTGAATGAGATTCGCCAGTTGGTTGCATAGTAAGGAATCATGTGATCTATCAGCTGACTCCCTTCCATCAATCAGCTGCCTCATCAGTTGATTGTGCTATCTGAGATCAGCTGATGTCACTGGGATGTGAGCTGAGCTTGACATCGTGTCCTGCCTGAACTAACACTATGCTCAATTTTTGCTGTTGTTAAACATGGACCCCTGTGACTTCAATTAAATAAGAATTTCCTCTGTTTTTGGATTCTCCATTGACCACAGAGGCATGCGTGAAAAACAAAGTTTCCTTCAGGAATTCATCATAACACAGAGTGAGTAATTAATATAAAAATGGTAATTATGTGGACAAAGTTCTCTCTGCAGCACAGACGTGACTCTTGTTAGGCTATGAGAGCAGTACGATAAGAACAGCTTGATAAAAGTGACTTTGATCAGCTGACAGATGGGTTAGATTAGTCAGAAGACGACGGCGTCACCTCCATTTAAAGATCTGATCTGAAGCGTACAAGCAGACAAGTGAAGAGCAGAGCTACAACTGAGTTCATGCCCTCAGGCTGTGCAGTGAGGAGATACTCATGTGGGTCTGATTTCAGCCTCTGTACCTGAGGAAGTGACGCCCATCTGTGGGATGAGCTGCTCGTCTCTGCAGCCCTCCCTGCCGGGCACCAGCCGCTGGTATCTGGGGGCGTGGGGGTTCCCGTCCACGTCCACCAGGAAGGGAGGGGGCATCAGGTGTGGCGCCTGCTGAGTCTGCTCGTCCAGGACGTAATTGTTGGCATCTCGGATCAGCGGCCGGTAGTCGGTGTGGAAGAACATCTGGTCCGCTATCTGAAGCACAGGTGAAAGTTAAAAGGTACATTTACATCTTTAGGTTTTCAGTGAGGATGTAAGATATTCTCTGCCGCTGATCTGGGGAAGTGATGAAGACATTTGTTGCTAGGTATAACATCAATTACTGTTGTTAAATGTCAGGTATAGATACCGTTTGTGTAAAAACATTAAAGCTGAGCCTGTTGCATTACCTTGTCATACTTGCTGCTGGAGCCAAAGCCAAATATGAGCAGATGTCCATGGGAGTCAGTGGCTGCAAAATGCTGCCCATCTGGACTACATTTGCAGTCGAACAGGGCTCCGTGCCCTTGGCCCTCGATCTATCCACAGAGAGAGGGGGGGGCATAGGTAAATAGGTGCACACTGTAAATCATAGTATTACACTACCAGAGGGAATTCCAGCCAACTGTAGCAGTTGTATGGCATAAAAAACACAGTCAACTCAACATGTTCAAGCTCAAATATTCCAAATATTCAACAAGATTTTTACATCAGTAATAAATGAAAATAGCAACACTGACACACGTAGAGTTCAACAGTAAGAGAAGTCCGGGTGGGAATCACAAGGGACCCCATGCAATGATATTATAACAACATTTAAGTCAAAATGCAGTATTATTCCAAGTATTTCGATAACATATATTGCGATTTATTACCTTTTTTTTCAACTGCTAATTATTTCCCACAAGGAAAACTCTGTCAACATCTCTGTTTCACACTGCAGGGTTGGTTTTCATGTGGCGTTGGAATAATCATGAAGAGTTCCCCACTGGGAAAATTCACGTGAGCACCCACAGAGGTTAGAACAACAACTCGAAAGTCAGCAAACATTTTGGTATATGGGTTGCAGAGTTAACGTCATGTATGCGGAAAAATGGTGGATGAAAGTAAATGTTCAGTTGATGGCAATAAACGTTTTTATTACGCACATTTGCATGCCAATTTTTGTTCACATGCATTTTGTAATATGGTATTAGGTTGTAACTGTTAGCTGCTGTCCACGTCGAGTGACTTAGTTTAGTTAGGAAGTTAGTTTTAGGGGATGTACTGGTGCAGCAACAAGTCTGGGATAAAATCAGTTGCTAATATAAAGCCTGATGACGCTCTGGGCAATTGAATACAACACATCTTCTCTGAAGTGTCCATGTTGTTTCAACATTACTAGCCATTCCAAAACAGGACCCTACCCACTCTCACTCCATCACAGCGTGTAACACCTTCTGTAGTCACCTTCACAGCTGAATGAAGCACCCTTCGTCAAGGTTTAGGGTGTAAACACAGCGATAAGCTTTGGGACAAATTTTTTTCTCTGGAGCCGAAAGAGAAACTGTTGAAACTTTTCATAACAATAGAGAAAAATAAAGCTTAATCCAATTTTATGTTCTTTATATGTATTCGTAGCATTTACATTTAATTTGTATGTGCTGCCATAGGCCTACCTGAATTTTTGTATATTATGTTTTTATCATTAAAAGAAATAAATAACCCTCTAAATGAGATATATATTAAAGCCTCTACAGGGAACTTTCATTTTGAGTTGATTTTGGCGACCCTGTGGACAAAAGCGGTAGTGTTTTGCCAGAATGAAGCCTACATTTCCCATGAGCTCTAACACGTATTGTTGTAAAGACGATTTGTTTTGGGGATGAATGAATCAACAAGACAGGAAAACTTTGGCCCCGCTCCTATCGGAGATCCCAGCTCACCTCTGCTGGGGTAAACGCAGTGGTCAGCTGGTAAGGCTGAAGGCCTGTTTGGCGAGCACTTCCACAGCTTCTTGGACTGAGTATGGAGCGCTGCCTCGCCTCTTTATTTCTCAGTACTCGCTGGACCCTGTCGACGCCGGCCCGGATGAGGTGTTCCAGCCCCGCGGCCCCTGCTCTCCTCGTCCCCGCTGGCGCAGGGTGAATCTGCGCAACCTGTGGCCTCTGTGTGTGGCTCCCCGGACAGCTAACGCCGTGGACCCGCCGGCTCCTGCCAGGATTGGGCTGGTAAATGCTAGATCGCTAGCGAACAAAACATTTATCCTGAAGGATTTCCTGACTTCCTGAGGATTGGATTTTCTCTGTGTGACTGAGACGTGGCTGACTGTTGGTGAGTCCAGTGCTTTCACAGAACTTTTACCCGATGATTGCTGCTATTTTAACTCCCCGCGGACGTCGGGTCGAGGAGGAGGAATAGCGACTATTTAGAGTCTCTATAAATGTAAGCAGCTAGGTAAGATGACGTGTGCCGTCTGAGTGCTGTAAATCGTTTCGTCCTGGAAGCGACCTGGGGCGGACCCGGACACAGTTTCCTAAAGGTATTGATATACACTATATAGAAATAGCTTATCTTCACACCGATGGTCTCATTTGCTGTTGTAGGTCACGCACAGACATCAGCAGAAACGAGAGACTTTTGCATATCCAGTTAAAAGTTCCTTGTAGTGGCTTTAAAATAGATAAATAGAAATAAAACTTCCCCCTAAGCTTCTTTAGTGGCTTTTCCTTTCCTTTTTTTGAAAACACCTTTTGGCTTTTCACTCTGATGTTTATAAGCTGCTTGGTTTCTTAACAGTTCTTGTAAATAAACAGCACTACATTAAAATTAACTCAACTGTTTTCTAGAGACTAGAGAAGGGTATACTTTACCCTAAATACAACGTAACCTTTAAGATGTTAATATCTGTATGAGAACAGGCATATGTCTATTTCAGTTTGAGCAGGTTACGTTTGTAATAGACAAACACAATATGGCGTTGCACATGGTCAGTAAGTCGGCATTGGTGCAGGCTCACTGTCCGAGGGTTTTAGAACTCACTCTACTCCTCACTAGTTGGTTTGGGACAGTGTTCAATGGGGCAGACGTGAACATGGAAACAGAGTCAAAGTGGGTAGGGAGAGGGTGTAATGACTCAGAGCTCATGAACACGCCTAAGTGGGAAGAGTGACTTCCCAGCTCGGGAAATGGGACCATCTGAAGAGCACACGACTGCAGCATTAGCCCTGGGCTGCGTTCAACCCCAACAAAACGTAGCACCCCTGTTGTGTTACACAGGTGCACTGCTTGCTTACCAGAATTTGGTTTATAAGCACATCACTGCTGACTGGGAACACCTCAAAGCCCGCTGCCCACCATTTCATCACATTTCAAAGAAACATGTCATTTAACCTGGAAACTGTAGCAGAACAACGCACAACATTTTAATATTGAACGTGCCCCTGCTCTCTCTGGTGTGTCTCTCCAGGTCCTGCCCCCCCCCCAGCTGCAGAAGCATGGTGACTACATACAGCTGAATTCAACCACCCATCATGGCGTGGAGGTTAGGTTGTGTGTGTTTGGTTGTGAAACCTTTCTGGTGGTGCACCAGGATCAGTAAACTTTACTCCCTATCAGAGCGAGCGTGTTTCACAATGTTTTATTCTTAGTTATATTCAACAGTCACATTGTTTATATGTTACATAGTGCAGCTTTTCTATTTGTGAGAAAGTAGTTTTTAGTTGTTGACTTTAAGCTTCTAGCTGTAAACATTTTATTTCTTTATTGTTTTTGTTCATACTTAAGTTTCCTCGATCCTTTTTTCCTCGGTTTAATTTTATTGTTATACCCCTCTTCCCCATGGCGTAATCAGAGAACGTAACAATCTGTTACATCTAATCAGGTGAAGTTTTCATTCTGTTCAACTCACTTCAGTCATTTTTATTGCAGCAAAATGCACTGAAAAAGCATTTGAGTTTATTATTCTGGCAGGCTACCAAAAGTTCAAGTTGTATTTGCAATATTTGTAATTTATAGAATAAAATAAGTCGTCACCTCCGTGTATCGCGACACTATGCTGATATCTTTTTCCCTCCTGCCCTAAAGAGCAGTGACATCCACCGTTACAAAACAAAGCACCACCTGCAGAAACTGAAACTTCACCAACAGAAAATCAAAGAGACAAAACTCTAACTGTTCTGACGGTCAGCCGAGTGTTGCCTTTAGTTCATTCTGTGGGTATTCCTCCACTCTCACAATAGCTCCATTCAATCACAAGATGAAAACATTTCCTAAGAGCTTTTTGCCTCTTTGTCCCTTATTCAGTAAGAAAGACTGTCTGCAAAAGCACTAAACTCAGATGAACCTGAAGCTCTGAACTTTCAATCATCTTCTTCTTCTTTGGTATATGCAGGAAAAGTGTTTGAGCCGCCTGGAGGACAGACAGCTCTGCAGGGTGTTGAATAGTGATGTTAATAGTTCATGTAGTTCGGTTAAAGATGGGCTGCAGCAGCACTGATAAAACAAAGGCGAAGGCAGAACAAGCAGTGCATGTCAGTTTTAACAGACCGACGTGTTGCAGAGGGTGAGTTGGTTAAATGATGCGCTAAAAGATTATGTCACAGGAGTGCAACTCTGCTTGAGCTGGATTCAAGGTTTGCCTTCATTAAAGGGCCAGTTCACCCCGAACATTACAAATACATATTCTTCCTCTTACCTGTAGTGCTATTTATCAGTCTAGATAGTTTTGGTGTTGCAGAGTGTTGGAGATATCAGCTGTAGAGATGTCTGTCTATTGAATAATCTCCGATTACAGCCAACATTTTACAAGAAAAAATATTCGACGTTTTATATCTGTAGAGCAGTGGTTCCCAAATGATGTTCCATGATGCCAATCCAGCTGTGCTGTGGGATTTTGTGATAACCACATATTATTATTGCAATATTCAACTGAGCCGATACAAAAAAGTTATCACTGAATTTTTAATTGACTGTTTCAGTCTGTTGTGCACACCTGTTTCCTAATAAAGAAGCCCTAACAAACCTTACAGAATCTACTGTGTACAGATCTAAATACAGGTGTGCCTTGAGATTTTGGCTCGCCCTTTTGGTGTGTCTTGGGCACATAAAGTTTGAAAACCACTGCTGTAGAGCGCTGTTTTACGTTACCTCTAGTGCAAACTGAACATTTCCTACTGCTGCACTCTCACATTACGAGCATTGAAAGGAACAGCGTGTAAAATTTAGGGTGATTTCGTATCATGTAGCAGTGAGGATTGCAGATTGCAACCAGCTGAAACTTCTCCCAGTTAGAATTCCTTCAGTGTTCATTGCTCAGGAGGTTTTTACCAGGAGCTGAATTATCTGCAGAGGTCTCTTCCTCCCCAAAACAAACAGACAAGATGATTTAAATCAAGAAAAACACTGAATAAATCAGTTTCACGTTAAATCAGTGGTTCTCCAATGCTGTTTGGCTCATCAGAAACGGGCCTCTAGCCAAGCACCTGCTAACATGGGCTCATCTTTATTTTCTGATAACTTAGGATCCACATGTTTAGGATGTCTGTACCCTGAGACGAATTATTCACAGAGGTTTCCTAAATGGACCCAGCGATTTAACAATAATAGGGGCTGCTAGTTACGGTTGCTAACACAAAAATGCAAATGACCCTATGTAGAGCTGATGTCTGTTTTGTCCGTTCTGGGCTATGGTAGAAATATGGTGGTGCAACATGTGGACTCTGCCCCCTTTGTAGATATAAATAGCTCATTCTAAGGTCACGAAAACACACCAATTCCTAATTTCAGGTGATTTTACACTAAAACAAAACATACTTGCTATATTTTATTCAATTTCTGCACATATATCCTCCTAAATCCTACATTCTGGACTTTTAAACAGTGAAAGTATTTGAGCTCCACAAGCCGAGTGCCATCTAGTTCCACTATACTGGAGAGAAGGCAGACATCTCTGTGGCGGATATCTCCAACACTCTGCAACCCACACCAAAACAAACTAGACTGATAAACAGCACTACAGGTAAGAGGAAAACGTTGTATTTTTAAAGGGTGAACTGGCCCTTAAAAACAAGACTATGATCCTTTTGAAAAAAACGATTACAATTATTCCTTTTTAAATAAGAAGTAGAAATAATAGCCACTAAATTAATTCTGGCTGAATTCATTACACTTAGATGTTTTGTTGCTACAGTGTTGCTTGTTCTGTAGCTCATGGTGGCTAACGTAAGCTAACATGACACACAGTGACGTGGTTTACAGACAGCCTAGTTGGGGGACACGAGTAACTTCCTCTGCAGGGCATGATGTACCAACATTAAGAACCTTTAAATAAATGTGGCTGTCTAACTTTGTTTTAGTATTTACCATTATTCTGTAATAGTCACTAGTGTCAACAGGGGTTGCTATTTAGCAAATATCCTATAGTCTCACTTTAAGTTTCTGTGATTTGGGCCATTTCACCATCACACACTTTGTGTCATCAAACAACACCATCCACTGTCTATGATCCACACCAAGATTTGGCCGACTGACCAGCACACTGAGTGACTCACTCGCTCTGAGACTGTGATTAATGCTCTTCCTAGTAACCATAGAGACACAAGCAGGAAATACAACAGTGGCTACAATGATTAACACACTGGGTGAATATGTACACTGGCATATGGGCGTCAGGGTGGTGTCATGATTCCACTCTACCCTACAGTCTCATGCCTGCGACCTCACACGGTGCATTAAATGACAGAGGAAACAGCAGAGTGGAAGTGAGACGAGTCAGACAGCAAATAGAGAAAGTGAAAGCAGTGAGGGAGGGGGAGAAGAGTGAGAGGGAAGGAATGTGAGACAAAGAGTGACACTGAGAAAGGAAGAAGAAAGAACGTGTCGTGAGAAAGAAGCAAAGACAAAAGGGAAAAGAAAAAAATAAAATGCAAATTTTGCTGATTCATTGACATCTGTGTCACATGTGCAGATCTGGTCACTCTCTTCAGAGAAGACAGTGAGTGAGAGGCTGTGAGGGTGTCCAAGTGTCTCACCATGTTAAAATAGGAGCGGATCTTGACTCCTCTGGCCAGGTCCCACACAATGCAATTCCCATCATGCCCTGCTGAGAAGAGGATCCTTGGATCAAAGGGATGCGGCTCCAGGACAAACACCTCGTCCTCGTGACCCTGACATAAAACAACATAAACATCGAAATTAAGACTCTCCAATAGATTAAAAGACAGAAAAGTCATCAGTGGGTGCGGTTACATGACGGCTTCTCATTCAGAATGAAATAAATCTGATTGAAATCATTCGGAATTAAAGTGTTTCCAGGTAGTTTACATGGGAAATATTCATTCCGAATGAGGGTTTACACGGGAGATCAGTTTAATCGCCTTTATTCGGGTCCGCGCAAGGTTTGGGGCAGGGAAGGTTTCTGATTGGATAGGGGGCGGGGCGGATGTTACGTGTTAACGTTGACTGGACGAAAACACTGTAGTCCTCGTTCCGGATAACAAGATGCTTGACGACGCCGTTCTTAGTGCCTTTTTCGGGCTTGTTTTGCTTATATTCTTGAAGCAGCAGTACGACAACAACCTTGTTCTGCTAATGCTTCGTTTGTTGAGGAGGAGAAGGGAGGGAGAAGGTCGAAGAAGGGAGACAGAAGACCGTGCTGTGGCGAATGGAAACCAGTTAGTGCAACGAGTCGGACTGCTCTATCTCAGCCCGTTGCCGCGGAAACGAGCATACTTTCAATTCTTTCATTCTGAATAAGAAACGGAATATTCCAGCACCTTACATCGGAATGAATTTTCAATCGCATTGGCCATTTTCATTCCGAATTAGGTGTTTACAAGATCACTTTTAATAGGAATAAATTTTCATTCCGAATGAAAAGGGAGTTAAACTGTCCATGTAAACACACTCAGTGTTTGTTTTTCAAAGATATACTTCACCCCCAAATGATCATTTGTATAATAAATCACCGTGTGTTACATTAAATTAATAAGGAAAACTTCTCACATGCCTCCAGTGACGAACTCTCACACAGCTCGTGCAGTATAATCCAAGTCTTATTTATCAAGTCATGTGCCCAGTACTTCCCATACAGACAACCTTTCCAACCCGGAACTGAACTGAAAGTGAAACTTACCGGTGCTCTCTTCAAAGCCAGAATGAATGAATGCTTTTATTGTCATTGCACATTCACATACAACAAAATTTGCCATCTCTCATAAAAGAAAAACTGCTTCGTTTGTCATTCCTCCCCAGCAGAAGCGACACAGAACGAGCAACTCGGATTGTTGGAGGCAATACCAGGTCGCAAACACTAATCACTATCATATATTTTGGTCGTGCCCTGTCATGGCTACTTCCTGGAGGAATCTCCATCAGATCTTAGAGAAGGTGTTCATAACCAATATACCTCTCAGATTTGATGCTTTATATTTATCCAATATTCCACGAGAGATAAACTCCAGAGGTAGAATCATCTTGATAACTCTGTTGGCTGCATGTAAGAAAGCCATAACTCGCAAGTGTTTGAAGCCCCCCAGGCTCCCTCAGTCGAAGATTGGATAGACATAGTCCATCAAATATATACGATGGAAAAACTGACATATTCTATCAGAATACAACAAGAGAAATTCACCAACATATGGTCAAGGTGGTTTGACTTTATTAAACCCCAAAGACCACACTTAATGTGAGACTTGGGTGCATATTTTGAATGCTGCCACTCTTATTTCTTATATTCTTATGTATACACCAATCAGCCAAAACATTTAAACCACTGGCGGGTGAGGTGAATAACATTGATCATCTTGTTACAGTGCAATATTCTATTGGGAAACCTTTGGTCCTGGCATTCATGTAACTGCAACTTGATGCGCTCCACCCACCCGATCACCGTTAAAGACCAAGTAAACTCCCTTATGGCAATGACACTCGATGGCAGTGCCCCCTCAGCAGGACAATGCAATGGTCAGGAATGACCTGAGAAATGGGATAAAGAGCTCAAGGTGTTGACCTGGCCCCCAAATACCCCAGCAGGGCCAGAACATTGCACTGTAACAAGATGATCAATGTTGTTCACTTCACCTATCAGTGAATGTTTTGGCTGATCGGTGTGTATTTTTTTTTTTTTTTTAATGCACTGAGAAGAAACTACCACTTGGCAACACCAAATCCTGTTTTGAGTGTGTTGTACAATAAGTAATCATGCTGTCAACGTCTCTCTTTTAAAGGACAAACAAACCAGCAAACAATCCTAAAATGAGTGGAGTCCGCCAAAGCCAGGGTGATAGTTCTTCTATTTTTCTGGTGTGTGTATTTTACTTTAGTTATTGGTTATGGTGGTTTACTTGCTGTGATGTTGTTGTTTTGGGTCTATTTTCACTGAGCCACTAATGGTTGTATAAGCACATTAGGGCAGCAACTTACGATTATTTTCATTGTCGACTAATCTGTGGATTATTTCTTCGATTAGTCAACTTATCCTTTTATCGAAAAATGTGTTAAAATGTTGAAAAATGTCGATCTGTCTCTCCCAAACCCCAAAATTATGTCATATAATGTCTTGTTTCGTACTCACGCCAAAGGGTTTTAGTTCACTGTCACGGGAGAGTGTGTAAAGCTGCAAATATCTGAACGTAAGAAGCTGCAATACGAGTATTTTGGGGTACTTTTCTATGAAGTAGACCGATTAGTCGACTACTACAATAGTCACCAATTATCTAAATATAGTCGATTAGTCATCGATTAGTCGACTAATCGTTGCAGCCCTAAAGCACATTGGTTCTGGATGGTTCTGTCCAATGGATAACTGCGGGCAGTTTATGAAGGGGTGGAGGGCAACGGATGAGAGGGTGGATGAAGTATGAGCAGGTGTGTGTGTTTGAATATAGGTGTGGATGGAAGTACAGGTGAAGCTGGCATGTAACAGATAGGAGAGGGAAAGGAATCTTTACAGATTAGTCCTGGATTCTCATTCAGGAAAATTTAAAAAGAAAAATGTTGTAATAATGGAAATGTGTGCTTGTTTAATTCTGCCCAACAGACACAAAGTTGGACAGAGAAAAGAAATCCACATAGCCACACATTAAAATAGGATAAGGCTAAAAAATGATAAATAAGGTGCTTCATAAAGGACAAGATAAAGTGTATATGCAGTGTATGGCTGTGGGGTTAAAACTGTTTCTAAGCCTAGAGTAGCAGCATTTCAGGGCCCTGCAGCGTCTTCCAGAGGGCAGCTGTGTGAACAAGTAGTGAAAGAGGTGAGTACTGTCTGTAACAATCCTGCAGGCTCTGCTGAGGCAGCGAGACCTGTAGATGTCTACAGGGGGAGTCCAATAATTTTTTGTGCTGTGTTGACCACCCTCTGGGGAGCCACCCTGTCTGCTGGCGAACAGTCCCCACACCGGGCCATGATGTCCACTTGAGGTCCTCGGTTCCCACTAGGGATCCTCTGTAAGCTGTCTCATTGGTTATTCGTGTTTTAAAAGATTTAGCTTGAATTCACCAAAGTCCCACCTAACACAAACTAACTAACTGATGGAGTCAGTGATAGACCAGCAGCTCCTGTGTTCAGCCAGGTCAATTTATTGTTTTTGTCACTGGAGTCTGGCCTTAAAGAGAGCTGAGATACGTTTCACTTTTAGTTTAGTTCTCTTGAGGAAGTCCTGAGCATACAACTGGATAAATGAGACTTGGATTATACTGCATGAGCTGTGTTAGAGTTTATGAAGTGATGTTTTGATATAGTTCTGCTGTACCCATGACTTCAATTCACCACAAATTTGTCAGAGTGGATTCTTTGTTCACCAGAGGCATGTGAGGAAACACAATTTTCTCCCTGAATTCAAGGTGACACAGGGTGAGTGACTGATATACAACTGGTCATCTGGGAGGTTAAGTATTCTTTTAATGGACTAAACCTCTTCCTGTGAGTGTATTAATGGGCATTCTCATAGCCCAGTGTTCAGAGCAGCTACTGAACCAAAACTCTTTTCATTCAAGAAACAACCAAATTCGTATTCGTAAATTTTTAACAAACATCTACATTTACTTTTTGTTTATCTTCTGGGTTTGAATGTATTGCTTCAAAGACAACTATCAAATGTCCCACACCCTTGAATGCATCAGTAGAGGAGTTTCTGACAGTCCCCGCATTACCATGACCTTATAATGAAACTGAGAAAGTGAGAAGTCAGTTGTAAATTTGATAAGACACCTTTAAAATCTCACTAAAGATAAGTTCATATGAGCATTTACTTTTCATTGTGTGTTTTTTCATCTGTGTTTGTATGTGAATGTCTTAAATCACTACATACCATCAGGATGTGGACGAGGTTGCCGGTGATGGAGTTCCACACCTTCAGCGTCAGATTGTTGGCCGCTGTGATCACCGTACCGTCGTGGCGATCCCATGCTACCATAGTAACCTTCAGCTTGGTTACCTTGTCCTCCAGCGGGGGAGGGTTGTACTTCCTGAAGGGAAGACGGTGATACACTAATGTCAAGTTTAGAACGATTAAAATCAGTGTGGTTTTCTCTGTAAACACAAACTGCATAAAGGAGCAAATAAAAGACAAACTGTAAAATCATTAAAATGTGATTAAAAACACTGAAAAGTTCACCTGGTGATTCCTGCTAAGAATAGTTAATCTGCTGTCATCACTTCTTTACACCATTAATGAGGAGCGAGCCACTCTGACAGCGACACCTTTGTCTCTTTACTGTTTAAGATAATTATTCACAACATCTGCTGTTGTTGTTTACGTATGTAAACTGTGAAAAACAGCACATCAAAAACATTTCATCACTTTCTTGTACAAGTCCCTGACTCAGACTTTATGCACGTTAAGCCCCGTTTCCACCAGACACTTTCAGTATGGCACCTCTGGAACCAACAGTAACGCTTCAGACATGGTACCTAGACCCTAGTGTTTCCACCACAAACAGTCCTCTTAAATGTGGGCGGGGTTGTTGTCATTCACTGCTCCGTCCAGCACTCACTGTATTTCCTCCTTTATCAGTCTGCACCTGGTTTATCATCCACAGAACGAGGCTGCACGCCGACATTTTCAGAACAAAACAGAACAGGCTGCAGTGAGAGTCTCTCTCCATGGGATATTTAAAAAAAGCAGCTTTGTGCATTTAATCCTTCTCAGGCAAGCTCAGGGGTTTTGTGTTGCTGTAGCCCACAGGAATGACACTCTGCAACACTTTTTTTTCCTACAAGTGAGGATTAGAATATGCAGTTCACATAATCGGGTCGAAATAAATATATATTTTTAAACACTGAAGATCCACTTATTACTAAAAGTGTCGGTCAAGAGAGACAATAAAAACTAATGGAATGGTCAAAGTTGTCACAGTGAAATTTAAGGTGTGTTGATTGATTCACGTCGTCACCTCATGCACTGAGTAAGTTCCACCTTAAAAGTTGCCGGCAGTCGGCCCAGTGAATTATCCTTTCATTTTATAGTGATAGTAACTAATGTATGTAAAACTCTCCACAGTATGAACAGTGGTTGCATGAGCCTCAAAACCAGCCACAGCTCAACCCTGAGCAGAGTGACCGTCCTCTACTGACCAATCAGGCTGCAGTGTTCACAGCTCCACCTTTTAGTACCAGATCTGTGTGCTAGGTACCCCAACAGAGGGGGGACCAAACATGGGGACACTAAGGAACGCTTCCACTGGTACCATCCACAACTTTTCAGAATGGAGACAGGAAAAAATGCGTACCAAACTGAACAGTACTGTACTGCTCGGTGGAAACGAGGCTTTAGAGGCCTTAACAAAGGCTTAAAATTGTTTGTATCAGTCATGTTACGTTGTGATGATTTAAGATCATTCAACTCATACCCAGTGTTTGTTGTGGTTTTCACTTTTTATCATAACATCCAAGCTTCAGCGCCGTTATTACAGACAATTAAATATATATATATATATATATATATATATAAATATATAAATATATATATATATATATATATATATATATATATATATATATTTTAGAGAAATAGGTAGACTCAATAAAGTCAGTATTTATTTTCATTGCTGTCTCATGTTTGTTGTGTTCATTCAGGCTGTAATGACTTCAATAGCCCATCAGTGTCATCTCCATTCATCCGCTGTCGCCTCATGCCTGCCGTAAATCTATATTCTGTCTGGGAGCAGGGGTCAGGTAATCAATCACTGTGTCACACTTGATGCCACAGGTGTTAAAGTGTTGTTGTTGTTTCTTTTACTGAAGTATTTACGTGCTGTGGGTTATACACTTAATACAGATGTAAATAATTGCTGCTGGTGCAAACGGCATTAAGTCTATTTTAACTATCTCTAAATAAATGTTTGGGCTTCAAAACTGTGCTTAGTTTCCACGGGGAATATTCATACACAATAAGTGTGGGACTTTTGTACACAACATGATTGATTTTTGTCAAATTTAGACTGACAACAGAAACCCGCAGGATGATCCCAACCCACGGCTGTGAGCTCTGCACACGGCAGCGCTGGTGGAAAAGCCAGACTCTGTCAGCTGCACACACACACATACCCGGGTAATTTGGTCTGCATGTCCAGCAGAATGCTCCTCCAGCCCTGAGGCTGCAGCTGCCAGATTCGTGCTGTACCGTCCCTGCTGCCGCTTACAAACCTACAACACACACACAGATTTGTGAACACAGCTTCATGCAGCAGATCAACTGTAAATATAACACTTGGTCTTATTTCAGCTTTCTGCAGCACAATGAACGCTTTCATCTCTGCACATCAGGATACACTAATTGTATGTAACCCCCCCCCCACCTCCTTCCTTCTCCCTGCTCCTTCTCCATCTCCTCCACCCTCCTTTTTGCATAGACAGTCTTCCTCCTTCACTGCTGAGATTACAGCGACCCAGGGGAATTACAGCTGAGCTTGTTTTTCTGCAAACTCCACACAGGCACACGCAATTTAACACTCTGAGAGTGCATGATATGTGCAAGTGTGTGCGTGTGCGTGTTAGTGTGTGTGCTACATAATAGGTGTAGTTAATTTTTGTATGTGCACTGCTGTTAGCCTGTATGGAACCTTTGGGTGTTGTAATGTGACTTGATGGTGTCAGCAGAAACACCAACTTTACTTACTATTTAATACACGCTCTAATACACGTCCTCTCTCTCAAACACACACGCATAAACACACACGCTAACTGTGCAGACCTACCTGTCACTGCAATGTGAAAACTGGATGCTGTCGACTTTGTCCTGGGTGAGAAAAACACAGGAGCAAAGTCAAAACAATGTATTGAGAGACAAACAATTCCTCTGCTCGTCTTCCAAATCATGACAGTTTTATTGTGTATTACCAATAAATTATATGTTCAACACAAAATGTCAACTCAAGGTCAACTTACTAGCGTTTTCCAGAGCTTTCAACTGCATCCCATGGACTCAGTTGATGGGGTTTGCTCAGTTGTCATGAGCACAACTCGTCTGGACAATCTCTGAAACAACTGAGCAAACTCCATCTACTGAGGAAGTCCATGAGATACAGCTGAAAGCTTCTGGGTGAAAAGGAAGTAAGTAGACATTTAAGTTTTTGGTCAAACTATTGTTGCCAAAGTCAAGACCAAGTCCAGACAGGTATTTTAGTGATCAGGGTTTTTCAGTGCGGATTCAGGTGTTAGAAACACATCGTAAATGCTTTTTAGACCTTTTCAATATAATGTTTAATCAAATTTAAGACAGATTTTTGGTAGAAACATTGTTTTTCTTATATAAGCATTTCAGGTCAGTACAGAAGTAAAAAGTAGATATATATATGTGGTCCTGTGCAGAGGTATTTTCATATAAGAATATGGTTATTAGAGTATTATTTGCAAACAGGTAGGTGCAAGTATAAAGCAAAAGACAGTATTAGGTTTTAAGATTTGTAACATCTGAAATTTGGACTTTCACATAGAAGGGTTTGACTCATTTTGACCAGAAAGGTCATTAGTCGGCAAGATTTTATTGGTCGCTTAGTTGCAGAAAATAGCAAACTCTATTAGGCGCTGCACCTTGTCAAAATAAATCAAAACTGATATGACTGGACCATGTGGGAATTTAATTTGAAAGGACAGACACAAAAAGTGTCCACACTCAGCAGTCAGACAGGAGTCAGGTTAATTTCCAGGGCTGGCTAGTTAATAACATGTCAGGAAACTAGTTGACTAATGGCCCTAAATGACAACTACTGGTCGACAAGGGAAATTCTTAGTCGGGCAGACCTAGTCAAGAGTATGCCAAACCAACAGGCAGCTACAGCATATAACCCTAAAGCCACTCGAAAAGAATATGCTGACCAATTAGAAGCCTTAAAAAAGCTGTTGCTGGAAGGCTACCTGCGGCAGTGACCTCCATAGCACATTATGTTGCCTCTGTTCCTCAATATAGTGAAAATGTACATGCACAATCATGTGTAAAAGTCTTGTTGGCAAAGATAAAGCTAGCACTATTTTAGCCATGTCCACAATTGCACAAAACACCTCACAAAGAAACAAACAGCGCACACTCTGATGTCATGAGTCAAAAACTCGGACAACGGTTTCTGAAAATCTTCAGCATAGACAAAGTTTTACAAAGGGTTTTTTTGTGTGTGTAGATGAAAGGCCATAACAAAGATACTTTTGTCTGTGTGCACTTGGCCCAAAATGAATGTTCATGCTAAGCATAAAAAAATGAAAACAGATAAACCAAGTCTTTAATAAAACTTGTTGATACATAAATCAAATCAATTTTAAGCCTCTTACTGTGACGCACAGAAAGCTCCTTTGAAACACAGTTTTGTTAAAAAAAAAAAAAAAAAGGCGACTCACTGTGTGAGACTCAAGCTCAGAGATCTTCTCTGGTTGGCCTGAGCCGAAATAGTACACCCTGATGATGTGATCTGTACTTCCTGTGGCCAGGAACATACCACCTGCACACACACATACACATACAGGGTAAGAGAAATTAAATGCATGTATTCCAATATGTTTTTAAAAAATGCACGTCAAGATTCAAACTGTGACGAAACAAAAACTTGCCAAACTTGTCTAGGAACTTCAAACTTGTCTTGTATTTGTCGGTGCAAACTTTCTGCAAAAGTAACTTTAAAGTCATTTATTGAAAATTCAAGGTCAATTTTATCTCGAAGCAGAAACATACTCTCAAAAACTGTGAAGCGCACTTATCCCACATTTAGTGGAAAGCAGCAGGCCCACTCGAGTGTGGCTGTCTGCTGTGCTCGCTCTTCACTTAATCTGGGCTAATTGTGCACATTTTTTCTGCTCTGCTGCAGTTTCCCCTCTGGTGGTCTCGAAGCATGCGTGAAAATCAAAAGCGAGCCGTGCTCACCTGCGCTGAAGGAGGAGCAGATCATCTGGACACCAGGTCTGGAACGCTCCGTGAATTTACTGGGCCTCTGCCTGGACACAGACAAATAGAAACAGACATTTAAAGTGAGACACACTGAGCTGCCAGGCTGTATGTTTTTAATAGAATGGGTTTCACAGGCTTCCTTTCTGCTCTGTATTACTCATACAGCACTGTGAAACTCCATCTATGAAGCATTAAAGAAAGCCAGTAATCTATTATTATCATACATGACAATATAATGACATTTTGGCAAACTGCTTCACAATATGTTGGTGCGGAGGGTGTGAACGGCACTTGTGCAGGTGAGACCGTGCATACTGTGTGTACTGCGTAAGCGTTTCTCACCCAAACTTGAGCGTGCGTGCGTCCCACTGCCAGAAGCAGATGGTGCCGTCAGCTCCGGTGGAGGACAGGTAGCGCTTTGAGCCGCAACAGAGAGGCGAAAACTGCAAAGACAACCAATTAGAGGTTACAGCTGAGGATAATGGGCGATCAGAAGATGTTGCTCACACAACAGCAAAAAAAAAAAAAAAAAAAAAAGGAAAGATAATTAACCCACATCAGCTAAAAAAAGCTTCTCTATCAGTGTAGGAAGAAGTGAGATTAGCATGCAAGCTTAAAACACACAGATAAACATGTAAACATAAAAAAATAAAAGCTCAGACACAAATATTAAACAGATAACATAGAGACTAAACTCTGTGTATGATCAAGCAGTTCATCCATTTTCATCCGGGGCCAGGTCGTGGGGACAGCAGGTCATGCAATGTTCTATATTCTTCTTATTGCTGACAAATCCAATAGAAAGCCCAAAACCAACAATGAAGGAGCCCTCCAGAAAGTGTTGCCTGTGCACCCAATGTCTAATGTAGCTTTGTGCTATAGATCTCCACTGTTGTCCACCAATCAGCTGACTGTGGCCGTTTCCTCCTCTAGTTAGCCAATCAAATTTTGTCATGATCTCCTTCAGCCATTCATGCTGTTGCTGCCAAACTTTAAATCTGTTCTCCTCTCTGCTCCTGTCAGCCGTCATGTTAGGCAGAATCGTCCTGCCCTCCTCCACCACATTCACCTCCTGTGACCTTATCCAGAGCCCAGGATGAGCTCATCAAAAGCCCACTCCTCAGCACCCTCTTCATCTCATCACCACCACTAGCGTCTAGACATCATGATGTGGTCTCATCTCCAAATACTTATGTGCTCATGTAAATAAATATTCTTTTCTCTCCTGATTTAACTGCCACAAATACTTACTAGCATGTATTAATTTGCAGCTGAAATCAGTCCCTAACAAAATGCATTATTTACTCCTGTTCAGGTTTGCAACGGTAGACCATTTTTAAGGTGTACCGTGATATTAAAATTGACGGTTTTAATACCGTGTACATTTGCTTCTCTATGATATTGAAAAAAAAATGCAACTGGACGGAGAATCTCAACTTTATGTTGGTAATTTTAAAAGGGAGACTCTTTACTCAAACTTCCATTTTAAAAAATGGTTTAAAGTAGGGTTGCAAAGCTAAATGTCTAAACTTTATTTTACTTTATACACAAATTTCATTAAAAAAATAGCCCAAAAATGACCCCTCTGCTTTCAATCCCCATGGGGAAATTCATTTTTTTCGCTCTGTTGTCATACACACACAGGCCCGAAATACAAGCACATGTACAAACAGGACCTATACATGTATTAAATGGAGAAATGTCACAGCAAGAGGACAGGTGCCCCAAGCAGCTGAGGGTTTGGTGCCTTGCTCAGGGGGATCTCTGCAGTGCCCAGTAAGTGAACTGGCACCTCTCCAGCTACCAGTCCACGCTGCATATTTGGTCTGGATGGGACTTGAAATGACAGCCCTCCAGTCCCTCTGCCGCCCCATTTAAGGATTATTTTGACGTATAATAATAACTCTGCGATATTTTCTGAGACCGTTTTCATAGCTTGAAAATCTCATATCATTGTAACCCCTCGCCTGTTTGGGTAACCTTTGCTAAAAACTGCAATATCCAGCTGTTTCAGGAAATGCCTAATAATAATAAATTCATTTGATATAGCTCCTGCCACACTCACAAAGTGCTTCACAAAAGAAGACAATAAAACCATGCAGTCAATAGAAACAAAAGCCACAAAAGACCATAAAACAGAGACTAAACAGAGGTTACTGAGGACCGTAAGCTTTTATTTATTTATTTATTTATTTATTTATTTATGGATTTGTGTCTTCAGTAGGAACAAACAACAGACAGACATAGTTAAGGAAGGTAGACGCCAACACAACAAGAACCACCCAGCCGGCCTCATCCTTAAGCGACCGGCCCCGTTACGCAAATTTCTGATTGTAAAAATGAGTCCGCTCATGACATTAATACTGATTTTTACTGCTTATGGATATCAGCCAGTCATGCCGTCTTTTGCCCATATGTTGGAGGTTACTTCTCCTTGACCTCATCGCCTGTAATAGCTGCGGCGGTAGAGTTTCAGTTTGTCGTGATCTAAATGTTGTTTTAGTGGCTTTTCCATTCTACAAAGAATACAGTTACACTGAATACATCATATTTGGCAGCTTAAATTAAATAAACATGCACAACTCCAACAAAAATATCAGCCAGGCTGCAACTTTAGTCTAACAAGGGTTGCTTGAACTTTTCACTTTGGAAGGAAGTTTCTACAACGTCCTGCTGCATCAGTCTGGAGCTGCTTTTTTGGGTTTGGAATCCATTGATAGCCTCACTGGAGGAAATCAAGATGAGCCTATTCTAATGAGGTTTGGCAAGATTTAGAGAAAAAAGGCTTCAGGTCACAGATGTATGAAGCATCTTTTAGTTGACAAAATGTTGAAACATTTTTTTATGTGCTGCATTTAGAGAATGCAAGAATTCATTTTGGAAATACACACAAACATTCACACAAAAGCACACAGTCTGACCATCCTCTTACCTGCAGTGATGTGATAGACGCTGCATGACCCTCCAGGACGGCCAAAGGGGCGCAGGTCTGTAAGCACCACACCCTGATGGTCTTGTCACAGGACCCTGCTGCGATCATTGTGTTCTCGTAGCTGACGGCCATGTCGGAAATCTCAGCGGCATGGCCACGCAGCGTCGCCAGCAGACGCCCGTCATCTGTTCCCCAGATCTTCACGAGGCAGTCGTCTGAGCCCTGGAAGAGAAAGAAAGCGCCGCCAATACAGCTATCAGACGTGAGTGAAGACTGGTATTTTATATAGCTTGAGAAGTGGCGTGTCTGCCTCTGCCTCACTTCTGGAAAGACAAATTGAACATGTCAAGTTCAAAAAGACTTTTAAAATATATCTGGGCACACTGCAGCCTCAGACTGTCAGCACACTCACAAACTTGGAACACAAACAGATGAGGAAATGAGGTTCTTCAGATGCAAAAAATAGAGGTGATTAATCTGCACTGCGTCAAACAGAAACTGGCAGTAAACATTTCAAGGCGTTTACATGCACAATACTAATGTGATTAATAACAGTGAGGACGACATGGGAACACTGCAGCTGTCATGCAGACCTCCTCACGAGATTATCTTAGACTAATTTAAAGTTTAAAGTATCAAACATTAGAGTACGTAGTGCCAACTCAACACGCGATGTTGTTACCATAACGTGGGTATACATTAGTCAGACTGTGTGTAATTACTGTATATATTTTTACACCTGTAATGACTCAAGTTTGAAATGCTTAGTTGCATTTTCACACACCAAGAGCAGCTGTGCTATCAAGGGTCATTATAGTTAATTAAAACTAAACCAAAAACTAAAACCAGGTGTGAAATAGCATTTTAGTTAACTGAAATAAAAATAAATGCTAGGCTTCAGGGGAAAAAACAACTGAACTAATATTGTGTACCTACAAAAATATACAGGAAATATCTTTGTTTTCATAGTCCTAATTTTAGTTCTTGTCAATTTGCTTAAATCTGTAAACACAACAAGCATGAGGAGACACTGGTGCATACGTTTGGGACTGGGATGTCTACATGCGTGAGTCAAAGTGTTGTGTTTTTGTATTGTAATATATATATTCTGAAGTCTTAAACCTTGCCCCTGACAAATACTCTTCATATTATAATAAAAATATGAATAGAACTAATACTAAAACTAACAAAAACAAAACTAAAACGAGCAATAAAAACTAAACTGAAAGCAAACCCACTCCGGAAACTAACTGGAACTAAACTGAACTGAAAATTAAAACTAGTCAAAGTTCCTAAGATGTTAGGGACTGTTTGTTACTAATGAAGGGGGAAGAGGTGGTGCAAAATGGATAGGCATGTCAAAAAAAATTAAAAGCACTAGAGAAGGGCATACAAATTAAAATGGTCATATTTTATATTTAATTTAACGCACATTTTTAAAGAAAACTTTAAAAAAAAAAACTGTAAAAGCAGAAATTTTCAGTTTTGCGACAGTCCTTGAACACATCGTATGCAACAAATGCTTCCAAAAAACATAACCAAATCTGAACTTGAAATAGTAATATTTCATCAAAATCACTTTATTCTATGTCTCATTTAAAATTTGTACAAAAAGGAATAAAGTTTGCACTAACTAACCGACATGCTCAACAAGAGAGAAAACCCGAGGCTGTTTTTAACTCCAGGATTTCAACTTCAACTTTCAACTTTTAACTTTCAAACATCAAAGGGTGAGTTTTAAAAATCTAATCACTAATTTATAGTGGATTGAGGGTCGTGCATTTTCCACCAGTCACTCGGGGAGGCTAAAGGAAAAATATTTAGAGCTTCAGGGAGGGTCAAAACAAAATCAAAAAGAGTCACACCCCGGGGCGTCGGTGGCTTAGTGGTAGAGCAGGCGCCCCATGTACAAGGCTGTTGCCGCAGCGGCCCAGGTTCGACTCCAGCCTGTGGCCCTTTGCTGCATGTCACTCCCTCTCTCTCTCTCTCGCCCCCCCCCCTTTCACACTTGTCTGTCCTATCCATTAAAGGCTAAAAATGTCCCAAAAAATATCTTTAACAAAAAAAAAAAGAGTCACACCCCAGCCACCCCCCTCCTCTGATTAATAAAGAACAGTTCCTTAGCAGTGGAAAATTACATTAAATACATTTACTGCATGAAAACAAAACACTAGCATTTTTTGTGATGCTTTCTATAAACTAAACTATGTAAACTGCCATGCTATATTGATAGAGAGAGGGGAGGACCTGCAGGAAAGGGCCCTGGGCTGAACTTAAACCTGGGCCACTGCCGTAAGCACTCGCTCTGCGGTATGAGCTACGGGGGCACCCCCAGGTCCATTTTCATTTTTTTAATTAAACCTTTCTTAACCAGTCAAGCCAGAACAAATTCTTATTTACAATGGCCGCCTTGCAAATGGCAAAGCCTCTTAAAAAGACGAAGGTAGGGTCTAAAAGAAATGTCAAAAGTTAAAAAGACAGCAGCACGCATCCAGACATTTCCAAAACACCCACTAGTTACATACAATCACACAATGGTTCCTGCAACCATGTAAATGTTTCCTCAAAATGAAAGTCAACCGATGTCATTTAAACACAAATAACATGAAAACCAAACACACTGACTGAGATCTTTCACCTCACTGCGAGACAGACTGGCCTGCCCTGTGAGTAGAACTGCAACAAAGATGGCATTCGCTGCTAAGAGGAGGCTCTCTCAGTAGAATATTTATTGTGAGTATTAAATAAAGTAAAAGCAATACAAGCTAAGAAAAGAACCCAAAAGCAACGCTTCAAAAGAGGCTGCAATAATAATAATAATAATAATAATAATAATAATAATAATAGATGAGCTATAATCCATAAAGTCAAGCCTGTAAGAAATTTGTTTGCCCAGAGGCAGCTTCTGAAAATACACGATCAAGACCCTAAATGAAGACGTGGAAACAGCCTCCAGGGACTAGACTGAGGATTTCTGGCTGTGTTCCAGCGTGTAAGGGGTTAAAGGGTTTGTGATTCAACGTGGTGCCGGACCCATCTGTGCCTTGATTACAATCTCAAAAATAATTTTTAAACCCAACAGGTAACCAGAGTCGAGATGCAAAAACACAGTGTGACATGATCTAATAGTTTGTGTGATTTACACAGGCTGGAAATAAAGAAGTGTCTTTTGGAGAAAAGGGCAGAAACTCACACAACGAGGCAGGATGAGGGAAAAATGTAATGTAGGAAATGCAAGGAAATTTATACAACGTGGTCGCACAATTCTCCTGACAGACTGATGTGACAGACGTGCCGAAACAGCCACCCTTTTATATCTGCAAAGTATTTTATAAGGCACACCACACTATCAGCATCAGCATAGATTTGAGAGGAAATGTGAGATGAAAACACCAACCCCGCCTCAGAATAAATCACAATCGCTTGCTCCATCACCGGCAGAACACAGTCTGACTGGAGCTGTTATTTTATGTGGACTGATCAAAACAGCGAGCGCTCCCTTAGTGATTTAGAAAAAGCTCAAGGACGAATTACGGCTCTGGGAAGATGGACGAAAAACTGATATGCCCAAAGAGAGTCAGGCCTGCACGGTGCAGCAACTGGAAAGCTGGAGACTTGACACAAACTTTCCTTGCTGCTATAGATGTGAAGTTATTTTAGCTACAAAACAAAGCAAACCAGCTCGTCTAATTTGTCCTTCCAAATGGCCGTGATAACGAGCTCGCAGCCATTTCTAAAGCTATATTACACAAATCAATGTGGCTGTTGGCCAATCAATTGTTTAACTAAACCTACATGCACTCGCTCATTGATCACAAATGATCACGCCGAATGTTTGGGCTAAATAAGACGATCAATCAATCTGTCTCCCACTGCAGCAGAGTCGGAGTGAAAAGACTGAAGAGATCCGAAAATAAGAAAATATATAAATAAAAATGATCTTGTGATGAAAGGAGACAGCGAGAGAAAGAAAGGGAGGGAGGGGAAAAAACGAGCGGAGAGAGGGAAAAAAAAGGGAGAAGGAGAAAGTGAGGGAGAGCAAGAACGAATTTTAATTCTGGCACTTAGCCAGCGCCTCAGAGGAAACATTTTCTCCAGTTATGATGAGAAATGGCAAGAAGAGGGGGGAGACGAGAGGAGAGAGGGAGGGAGGGAGAGGAACAAAGGAGGGGCAGCGCAGGATGAGGGACGGGGGGAGAGAAAAAGAGAGCGCGAGAGCAAATGCGGGTGGTGTAAGAACGGTGGAAAGAGAGATAAGAGGAAAAGAGAGACAGAGGGAGTCAATCTATCCCCCCTCCCTCGCTCCCTCCTTCCCTCCCTCCCTCTCAGCAGCCAGCCATTTTTAGAGATTTAAGAAGTGAAAGCTGAAAATGGTGTATAGCAGCAGGCAGTGTTTGACTCAAGGATCCAAACAGAAGGACGGCAACATTAAACCAACATTATCTCATTGTTCCTTCAATATTTAACACATTAGCCGTACTGTATCTCCAACCAAAGCACATGGAGAAGGAAGCAAACACGGCGACTCTATACGCGGGGGCAACCAGGGGGCAAAGGTCAACTTCCTCCTTCAAAGACACCAGGGGAATTCCTTGTTCCCCTTACAGTATTATTATCATCATAAAGATCTGTGAGTTTTCTCCCCTGCAGGCTGAATTGAGCTGTCGCTGTGAGTCATTCAGTAAAAGCGTCCCACCACAGTAAGGTAAACAGTAATTACCTCCTACCACCACAACGGTTACGGCGGGGAATACGGACCCTCGGTCAGCTTGGTAAGCAAGAGACAGCTTGTAACAATCAAACATATACACAGCATACAAGAGGTGACTCTGGCACACTACAATGTCACTGGAATCACTTTGAATCGGCTCTTTAAACACCAGCACACACACACACACACACACACACACACACACACACACACAGAAGCATCACTAGCAGGGAGACGTAGAGAGTAGGCCTGTCACCATAACTGCATTTGTCGAACAATATATTGTCCTAGAAATAATGCCACTAGTATAATAATAATAATAGCAGTAATAATGCAACTACACCCTTTCAAGAAGCAGTGAACTTTAAATTCTTAAGATGCTGGAATATGAAAAATAAAAGTTAACATATTTAAAAACCTGTTAATATACACAATAAACTTCATGTAAAATTATAGTACCTTTACAGGAGTAGCCCAAAATGACACAGTTTGAGACTTTAAGACAGAGGTGTCAGACATGTGCCAGAACCAGCCCACCAAAGGGTCCAATCCAGCCCACTAGATGACTAAAGCTGTGTCTCACTTCAGGTGCAGCAGCCTTTGAAGGACGTGGCCTTCGCGGTCTACGTCAGCCACGTCAGCCAAACCGAACGGTCTCCGAAATGGGACGGTCTGGTCTACGGAGGATTTCCTGGGTTGTTCTCACCCCAACCTCTTGGCGTTCCTGTTACCTTGCAACCAGCTTCTCTCGACGAAAGAAGGAGTACGCTAGTACGTTAGTTAGCCCTAAATCATGGATCCAGAGTAGGGATGCACCAATCCAATATCTGGATCGAATATCAGCTCCGATATCATCAAAATAGATGGATCGGGTATCGGGAAATGCAACCTATACCTGAGGCGATCCTTTCCCTTTAAATCTATTGCGACACGAGCTATATCATGCATCATGGAGCGAAGCAGACAATCTGCTGTGTGGAGGTATTTCACACTATTTCAACTGCTGTTGCGCATTTTTAACAAAAAATAAATAGTTCATCATTGCATTAATCTGTTTCATCTTGTTTCATTTTATCTTAGGGAAGAACGATGTAGTCATCAATGCCTGATGCCTCTAGTCTTTTCTGTTCTACATGTAAAGGTCAACCATGGTATCACATCACTATCAGGTATTGGCTGATACTCAAAGCTACAGCATCGGGATCGGTATCAAAAATGAAAAAGCTGGATCGGTGCATATCTAATCCAGAGATACTGCCGTTTGATATATTTCAGGTTGATGGAGCATTTACAGGTAAACTTATTAAATTAAGACTGTTTAAGCTGTGTCAACAACTGTTAGTTAACATAGCTTATAATGTAATCGTCACTGGCGCACAATGCATCTTGGGATGGGCTGGGCCACGAAGGATTCATCTGTTGCATCCTCCAAATTCTGGGAAAGAAGGCTGCATTTGTCGGCCACATTTTAAGGAGCCTCCAAAATGGGACAGCCTTGGTCACGCCAATGTGATGCGATCGGACTTCAAATGCAGCCTTCGAAGGCTGCAGCCCCTTAATAGAGACGTAGCTTAACAGGTGCCAGGTGTCAGGTGCCAGTTCAACAATGCCTCGTCTACTTCATGTAAAATGCTGCTTCAGAGGCTTCTTCGCCCTGACCAGAACACAGTTCTCTGAGTCACATTGTTGATCAGCAGCTTCAGTTCAAAAGAATCTGGATCAGGAAATGTGTGGATAAATGCACACGTCACGTCAGTAAGAAGTCAACTGACTGAACGTGGAAAAACTGAGACGTACTGCTGAGATTGCTCATTTTTCTGAAGACATCTCAGGCTGCTTATCTGTTTTGCTTAGGGATAAGCATCTACAACATGTACTTGTATGTCTTTATACAGAAAAAGGGGAAATATTGCAGGGTTTTTTTCCTCTGCCTGGATTTGTTATTTTCTGTGCCCACAGGATGATTATGGAGAAGTACTAGGCGGATTGATCATAAAATATCAATGCTCTCAATACTATGTTTTCATTTTGAACATCGATCCTAGCGTCAATAGCGCCAATACCATAAAAGGCATCAGTTTCTCTCTTCTAAGTCGTACCTATTTGTATTTCAAGAGTAGTACTGTCTATGCAAACAACGTTGCGCCATCGTGAACACATCTTGTAGATGTACTCTTTGCTGCTCCGCTGCTTTTGTGTTGTCTGCACTCAGACAACTTAGTCAAGACCCAGAAATGTCCTCTTAGTTTCACTTTCACCCGATGTCAGCAGTAGGAGGACAGTATGTTAACCTCCCAGGCATACCATTTACAGCTTGGGACTATGAGTATAACCGTAGCTGTCCACAAACGTTAAACGTGGAAAATATGTCCGAGTCTGACTAGTTTAATCAGACACATAAAATCAGTGATGGATTAATGAAAGAGGAAAACATGAGAAAGAGAAGGAGGGAAACACCTTAGCATCCAGACCTCTGACACAGGGACAGAGTCTGTTCAGAGAGACTAATACAAGGAATATTCAGGTTTACAACAGCCTTGTGAAATTAATATTTTCATCAAAATAGATATTCAGTATTGTTTAATGTTAATATTTCAGACTGTAATTGGTCATCATTAGCTGTTACTTCAGTAGATGCACTGCCACTTTTAATATTATATCATATCAATGTCAACGATGCTGACCCTGTATTACTTGGTATCGGATTGAAGCCAAATTTTGTGGTATTGCCCACCCCTAATGTGAACCCCCACAGCGCACAGGTGAGGAAGGGATGTTATAAAAACTAGCAACCAGGTGCCAAATCATAAGCAGCAAGTATCCAAGAAACACAGTGCCAAAAAAACCCAAACAAATATAGCAAGGCAAGATGTCAAACAAGTGTGGATTTGGGGTTGGGGTTAGCTCTTACTTTCACTTTCGCTGGTGAGCATGTTTACAGACAGAAAATGACAATTCTGCATTGTATACCTTCAACATAAATTTCGGCCGACAAAAACAAAACCGAGTGATGCCTCTTTCAGGTAACAAACAGGCTTAGCAAAGCTTCAGGAACACCACAGTTACCTTCATAATCCGGCCGGTGTGCTGTGGTCAGTTCCCGGGCACAGACAGCTTAGGAACTGGGTGGTTTGTTGGTGGATTTAAGAAGTGGAGGATGAAGCTGTTGGAGGGTTAAACCACGACTGACCCACTTTTTGGCTTGTTTCCACAGGTTAGCAAGCTAACAACAATTAGGACTGTGCCCACCTCCATGCCAAATGTGCAGCTGCAGGCTACCCATAAGCTACACTGTGTTGTCTTTAAAGTGTTGTTTTATTTTGTTTCAAGCTTGTGCAAGTAGGCGGGGTGGAGAGGGGAAAAAGGGAGAATCACTGCACCCAAGTCTTATAATGGTCAGGAAAACCCGGCTGTTTCTTCTGGCATCATGTTGGCAGATATGTTGGTGACATTCTTATGTAAACACAACGGGCAGTATCGAGGTCAGAAAGACGAACAAGGTTGTGTCCATGACAGGCCTACATGATGCCATGCACAAGCACGCACGCAAAGACTACAGCCTTACCGTGAAGATGCGTCGTCCCGTCCTGTCGAAGGTGAGGCAGTACACAGACGACAGGTGTCCCAGGATCCTCTTGTGCATCTTCATGTGCAGGTACACGGCTGTGGGCACCAGCTGCCGGAGACGATAGGAGCCGTTCAGTCGACGGCTGAAGCATGTCTCGACTGGATGGCGAGAAAAGACACACACTGGTGAGGAGGACATCTTCATATGTAAAGAAATCTAATCAATAAAAACCCACTCAATTAATAAAAGATTTCAAAGAACATGAAAATGGGCCACGACAGTGGATAAACTACACTGCGAAGAAAATCAATAATAACACTACTGTCAAATGCTACTGGCGGTAAAGACCTTGGCAAGCAAAGATACAGTAATGTAAGATCTGACTCATGTACTGATAGCAAAGGCAAAAACAAAGAGTAGATAATGTTAAATCTTATCTTTTGTGTGTTTATGTTTTCTTTACCAATGTTAGGTGGGCTCCCATAGATAATAGGCGGCTCCGGTGGTCGTCCACAGTGCAGCGCAGCCAGCGCTGAGCCCTTCCACACAACATGCTTGCAGTCTGGAGACAGATGAACACAGAAGAGATGCTAGAGACATACAGGCACGGAGCACTTTGGTAGCTGAGAGGTACAGTGTATGCCGTATATCCACACTTTGCTTTCAGACCTAGAGTCGTCTCCTTTGGTCTGAATCAGGGACTAATTTTGTCACAAAGTTGTATAATTGCCTAGAGTTGGTTCGTGTTCTTACGGCAGCATTTACAAGCGGACCAGATCAAATGCCTTGTGTGAGAAAGCTGCTCTTGATTGGTCAGAACTTCCATGTGGGAAAAATCCAGGAAGTAAACAAAATGTTGGAGAAGAGTACACTTGCAAGATAAATGTGACACGAGTGCGACTGCTGTGTTCACACCTGCCCAAACGCACCGCACTTAGGGGGTAAACGAACTTGAGTTTGATTGAACCGAACCAAAGAGGGCAGGTGTGAAAGCGCCCAAAGACCGTTTTAATTGCCACGTAGAATGAAATTTAAGGCTGATTTGACAATAACCACAACTGAAGAGAACCAACAACAATTACCTAGGGTTCGGGACAATTTTGCCCAAATGTTGATTAGAACATAAAACATGAGTTTTTGTCTCATGGCAGAGACAACGGTGGAACAGAACTTGGAAATACCTGATGTTTGCTGGGATTCTACTGCCTTGACTCCCATTAGGGATGCACAATAATATCTGCCCAACATCAGTATCAGCCGATACTGGCTTTAAATGAAATATCAGAATCGACCCACATGCTTTTTCCTAATTTGCACAATGAATGAATATTACATACATTGAAAAGTATCGTATTTCATGTCTCCATCTGCTGGATAAGAGTATGCATGTATAATATGACATTAATCCACTACAGAAGAGACTTGATGATCACTAAAATTAGCTGGGGAAAAAGGTGGATATATCGACACTGGCACTGGTTATTGGTCAAATGAGTTGTTACATATCAGCATGTCTGATATCAGCAAAAAAATCAAATGTCATGCATCCCTAATTCCCATCGTGCCCAGTTTAGGAACTTTTTGCATAATCAAACCAAGCCTCTTGTGCACTGCTTTATGCTCAAACGTGTCGCAAAATCTTGTCTCTTTTAAATCCTACTTTCCATGTCTTAGCATTTTTAAGAGTTTTGAAAGATCCGTGACATTAAGACATTTTAACACCAGTTAAGGCCTTATGTTAAGCTTAATGAATGTTATGCCTTTTACGGATCTGCAGGAACCCTGCAACCACAACATCCCCTGTTGGATTCCAGCCTTGGGAACTTGGGAACTTTGTTGCATGCCATAACACCCCCCCAAATTCCACACTGTCCTCTGTCAAATACAGGCCAAATACAAAAAAGAAAAGAAAATCACATGCACATACATTATCCACTCTGTATCATGACTTGTGTGCATGAGCTCGCTCTGTATGCATTCACTTATATTTGCATGAGCACACCAAAGAATGTATTTACATGAGGTCTGTTAGTCTGCACGAACACACAGAGAAGATGTAGCAGCCTGAGTGGGTGTGTTTGCATACGTTATGTGTACATTAAAGAAGCCCATCATGAGCACATGCACCGTGTATCCACTTACTCTTGCTGGTGCGGAGGAGATTCTGCCTTCCAGCCCCCAGCAGGCTGGTGAGTCCGGGCACGCTGGCAGGGACCTCCCTCTCCAGCAGCGGACAAACTCTGGAGCAGACCTGCAGCAGGTGGTCTGGACTGATGTGGCGGTATTGCTTCACCTGAACACACACACACGTAGCTCAGCTTATATTCAGAATAGTAAATGAGAAAACACAAGTTAGAGGAGAGCAAAGAGGTAAACACATCAAACCTGGCAAGCTCTACAGGAGAACCTTCTGAGAAAGACTAACATTTCACCACATTATTACACCAAAAACTAACTAATTATATAAAGAAAACATTTCCAGTAGATCCTACTCTATTCCAAGAAAACCAAAACACTGCCTGGAAAATAATAAAAAGGAATAATTAGGTATTTATGAGCGACGAAAAGGATTGTTTTTGGCATGAGTCCATTTAGTTTAAATTCTTCAGCATACACACAAAAAATGTATTTTCAGCACAATGCGAGAGGCAAAAAACAAGGTCACTATCCCAAATGCCTGTTGGTTTGCTGAGATTTTCAAAAGCAAAGGTGCCCTTTCAAAAAAAAAAAAAAAAAAAATCACATTACTATTCTCTGAGGCTTTCAACAGGAACAAACCGAGCTCGACTAATAAGGACAAAACAAATAAAACAATCACTCTCAAACTGCAAAAAGCATCGTTTCAAATACATTTAGGAGCACTCAGACAAAAATATTAATTATTAAATATCAAAATTGCAAAATAAGAAAGATAAAAATGAAATCTGGAGCAAAATAAAAGCTGAAATTCAGTTAAAGTGTTTGTTTTTTTTTAAATGGAAACAGACACAGTTCACATGCAGCACGGTGAAGCAGCAGAGAAAGGGGGTGTGGCATGCAACACAAGCATGAAGCAGAGTGAAAGCCACACTGTCATAAACACAGCGAGTCTCTGATCCCACTGACACATGGGGGACACTCCTGCATGGCCTACCTCTGAAAAAACACACACACACACGCCTGAGTGACTGGAATAGCAGCGATCCACCACGGGACGAGGGAGAAGCATGCAGCATGCAGCACTGTGTCTGATGCAGGATTATTTTAAATGCTTCCATTTAAAATCAGATGTGCTGGTAATCAGCTTTGTTTCAGACACATCTCATTTAAATATCTGAACGGGGTCAAATGAGCCTGAAATTAAACAATTACTCCACTCACACACACGTTTTTTTCCCCCTTACATTCCTTTATCTGAGCACTGACAGTAACACTTATTCTCTGTCTCTGTGACACACACACACACACATGCACACACACACGATTAATGACCCCTTAATTGCTTTCAACATTGTTGCTGGTTCAGAGACGTGATCAGTGTTTCTAAGCACATATCAGCCCCTCTCAGGTGCACGCACAGCCACAATGAACACACACACACACACACACACACACACACACACACACCGATAGAGCAATGTGTAATAACAATTTGCTCCATTTTACTTGCTTCTTAAAAGGTAATGGATAACACCCCCCCACCACCACCACACACACACACACACACACACACACACACACACACACAGCAGCAGCACCGAGACGCACATGGCCTCACACACATGCCTCCAAGTTAGCTTCTACAATCACCACATTTCAATATACTGCTCAAAAATCAATACATAGCTCTTAATCATGATGCTATTTCCTTCAATATATGGGTCTAATAATTACAAAACACAGCAATTGTTGAAATCCACTCATTTTTAGTGCAAAAATTAAAATTAATAAATTGCTGTAAATGTGTTTATAATGAAAACAGGCTGTTTTTATTCAAAAATAGCTTCAATATTTGTTCATATTTTGCTCCTGCAGAATTTTACATGCAAAATTAAAATAATGCTACATCTAATTAATCCGCCTTAATTAATTAGCCACAATTAATATCCTTAATGATTACAATATCACTGAAGCCAACGCTGATTCCTCATTGTTGCCCAACCCCCTTCTGTGCCAGCCCCAGACATCAGCCATCGACACAACACATCCAACCTGATCCCTGCAGCTCCTGCCCTCTAAAACATCCTCTTTCTATTTGGTCTAATAATTAAAAAGCACCCGCAGTATCTTTTTTTTTTTTTTTTTTTTTTTTTTTAATGGAGGAAATTATGCACAATAGACAGGAGGCAGGCTGAGCGGCTGGGAATGGGGAGGAGGAGGAGGCACGGAGAGGCGAACGAGCCAAGCAGGAAGAGAGAGGAGAGGAAAACACAGGCAGGCAGAAAGACTCTGTCAATAATGTCTTAAACGTATAAATTTACATCCTGGTGAAGCCACACTCGGTGCGATGTGGACTCGAGTGTTCACCTGAGTGTGTGAGACACAAGAGAAATCCTTTAAAATGTGGGTGTCTGCGCATTAAATAGGCCACAGGTCATTATTTTTATATTAATGTTAAAATAAAACAATCAAATCAAATAGAAAAGTAAGGCTTGACACTTTGTGCAGGCTGGCTAAAGGATAAATATGTACGCGATGATTAATTCTCTCCACGCCCCCATGCGTAAACGGCGCTTCCAGGCGAGCCCTGTTTGTTTACATGACAATTAGCACGTCAATTAATAGCGCGATTATAAGATATCAGCTCCACGTTACCTCGCATCTTCACATAAACTCATCTCCCCTCTTGTCTTCCATCCGAGCTCGCACCACAATCCCCCAAAAAGCAGCTGCTCTCCAAAAACGCCACCACAACCAGCCTGCCCCTCACGCGCGCTGCAACTTCCAGCTTTACTGAATATACTGTTTATATTCTGCTACAAAAAAAAACTCCTGTTTCCTAACTCTTGCCCCCTGTGTGTTTTCAACCCATGCACACAAATTATGGCTCTTGCAGGACAAGAGCGCCTCCATCTCTCTCTGGCTTGTGGCGCAGGGAGTCCCTCCTCCGGATCCTGGCGCTCCTACACCACAACACTCATGACGTATCAACATTTCACACACATTTTCCCCAACAACTATTAAAACCTTTTGGACATGCATGGCACCAAACTCGCACAGCACGGTGCACAGGAGGCTGGGAGCCGACCCCTCGGTGCCCCGGAGCGGCCCCAACTTGCAGGCAGCTCGCCCTGCAAAGTGCTTTGCAGTTTTTTCTTTGCCACCTGATTTAAAAATTGCGGGAAATTCAATTTTTATTTTGCTCTCTAAAAACTTTTTCCTCAGTTATAGAGCTCCCTTACCAAATTTTCGTACGTCCCGGGGTGTTCCTGCCCTGTCCAGTCCAGCCTTATGGGTAGCAGCTGGGGTGGAAAAACAGTGTCGACTGTGATCATCCACGTTATAAATGTACCGAGTGATGTTTTAAAACAGTAAATGACAAATCAGAGTAAAAGCAACATGACAAAGTACAGTGCACAGAGAAGCATCTCTCTCGTATTGCTGACTGCTTACCTCCTTCTCCTCCACCTCCCTTATCAGGGTCTGAAAATAGCATAAAAATACAAAATTACACCCCATGACAATCTCGGACATGTTATAAATTATCCCAAAATGCAAAAACACCAACCTCGGCTGCTTTTTGACACGGTCCAGCTTCTAGAAATCGGGCTATTAGGAAGTACAGTTCTGGTATGGTTGGAGGGGGAGAAGAGGACGGGAGCTGCGTTAGAAGAGGGCACCGAGGAAATTGGGGGGATATTACAACAACCATGACATATTTTCCGATCTCCTTTACTCACCAGAAGTCAACTGCGCGATGTGTGTACTGTCTGAAGCCATTTTGGTGTTGTTTGCCAGGGCAGCGCCAGAGCCTGTGTGGTGGGTCTAGGTGGCTGCCCTGTAGCTGTCACTGTTTATCCACCAGGAAGAGGCTGCCTCCATTCAGCTCCGCTCACACAAAGTCCCGGCTGCGTCGTGTATCTCTCCGCCGAGCGACAACTAGTGCGCGCTGGGCTGTTTCCCCCCGCGAAACGCCGTCTTCCTCCGGGAAAGACCCAACCGCCATGACACCTCTGAACTCACTGTGCCTCGGGGTGAATTTTAATGGCGGCTACTTTTCTGCGTGGGCATGTTTGCGTGAATCCCCCTCCCCCTCAAAAGAAAAAGCGCAAGCCCTCTGCGGAAGAATACAAGCTGTGTGTGTTCACGCACGCCACTGTAGAGGGGAGGTAGCAATGGCAGCCTGCTGTAGGAGAGGACACATTGCTGCAGAATGGCCGTTACTTCGTAGCTAAACGACATTTATCACGTTTTAGCAACTACACGTTAATACATTTATACTTTAAAGTGTGTTGCGGGGTGATACAACGCAACTCCTGCTCTATTTTTTTAAGTATTCGCACCCGCGGATGTAGAATATGGCTACCGTGTTTGTGAGGGGATTTACAGCCGAACTAACCGTTTGAGCCAGGTTTTATTAAAAGACAACGATATCTGCGTTAAATCTGCGTCTCCTCGGCCTCGTTTGTTATTTCGCCGTCGTTATTGTGTAACAAGATGTCAGGCTAACACACCCACTCTCTCTGGGAGCCGTTTGGTGGGGAAGTCGTCCATTTCTCTTCCAAATACTGGCTGGCAGTAAAATGGGGGAAGGGTTGGAGAAGAAGGGGAATGCAGCTTAATGAATGAAACCTCGTGAGTTACAGGAATTTAATGGCAGGGAGACATTAAACGCAACACTGATGATTGAAGGAGGTTATCAAGGAAATGCATCACACAGCCCACTTCCTCTGTGTCTCACCAGAAAGTTGTCACAAAAAGGGAACAACACAGAAGGTGTTAGTTCCTGTGATTAAATATTTTTATTATTGATAAACATTATTTGTGTAAAGGATGTGCTTTATGTCTTATATTTCAATTAAATGAGAACAAAACACAAGCTCACAGTCTTGCGCTGACCCTATGAACTGTCTACTCTTTCTTTTATTTGAAGTAAACATCAAGGAGAGCGTACATAAATCGTTAATTACCAGTATTATTAAAGTCTCTACATGCTGGTGAAAATTACTTGAGAATAGTTTATTAATTGCAAAACAAACCACCTCCTGAGTAAGGTCAGTGACTCGATTTGTCACCCACAACCTAATTCAACATGAGAGACACTTACACACCAAACCAAAGAGTGTTTTCCAAAAATCACCTGATTTTTATTCACACATTTTCCTTCTTAAATTTTTATTTTCCTCTCAGTATAAACGCTTATACATGTGTGCTGTTGCCTCTACGGTGTAATCTACCTACATAAGGAATTACTCCCATCTCTGTCTCGCTGTGGGCTAGTGTATATAATGAATATTGTTTGATCCAATGGCGTTATTTCACAAATCATACACACTGGTATAGAAACCATTATCCTATTTATATAGCACTTGTCTTGCTTAAATCCTTGGCAGGGACATCAGGGAACAGATGAGTTTGTGGCTGGGTAGAGAGTGTCGATGTAGAAACTCGAACAGATGACTGACTAATTCCCGGCCTGTGTTATTCACTGATTTTTTTTTTCTGTGGATGAAAATAAGAAATATATTATTTGGCTTTTATGCTGCTATGATGTGGTTTTCTTTAATGTAATTTTTCTGTTAAATGCAGGCACGCTTCAGACATTAACTCAAATTTACAGTTCTGCTCATTTAAATAGAATAATTTAGTTTATGTGGAATAGCGTAGAAGGTGTGAATCATCAAATGAACATGCAGTATATTTTATCTTATATACATAGCCGTATCATGTCTGAAGTGGTGTTTGTTTTGTGAAGGGAACACACAATTGGAGTCCGAACATTTCCCCCAAATTCCATTCAGTGAACATAATTTTTGTTGCATGCTTTGCTTTGCACTTATAGATTCATTCTGGCACTGTCAACCACAAATAACACAGACACTGCACCACAGGGATACTTAACCTACTTTGCAGGAGGGCCAATTCTGCAAAATGACAGGAGACCAGGGGGCAGTGTATAAAGAAACAATAATAATATTTATCAGTATATATATTAAATGAATTGCCTGTTTTCATCCTGATGTTGCTGTCTTCACTCATCTTTACCAAGAGGCTGATAAAGTCGCAGCGGCCCCTCATAGGTCAGGTGAACACAGGTGTTTCTAGGATATGAAGACATTCAGGCCTCAGCTTGGACCTCTGTCTGGGGAGTCATGGGGGATCCTCCCTTGGCACTTTTGATAAGCAAGCTGTATTTTGACACTTTCAAAGCACTTTATTTACATTCAAATTACAAAAATTGAATCAGTTTATTTCTATTGTGATTTATAAAATGGTCAGAGGGCCACCTGGCACCCTATTTGGCCCACAGGACATTCAAGTTGCGTATCACAGTTGTATTATAGGAAGGAAATACACTATGAATGTGAGTGGCTGATTTTTAGGTTGTGTGTGGCAGATAGGTAAGCTTATTCTCTACCCCAGTGGTTCTTAAATGGTGTGTTGTGGCACACAGCTGTGCTGTGATGCAAATCCAGGTGTGCTGTGGGATTTTGTGATTATCACAAATGATTATTGCAATATTCAACTTTGCCTATACAAACAGTTATGAATGCATTTTTAATTGATTGTATGAGTATGTTGGGCATGCCGATTTCCTGATAAAAATGTAAATAAATTTAATTTTATTCAAAAAACCTTCACAGGGAACTTATTTGTTGCAATTCATGCAGGGAGGGAATTTTAAGTGTGACACATTACATTATCTGACATTATCTTGTGTTGATGTGTTATTGGTGCTTTGATGTAATTTTAAAACATTTAAAATTAATTCTTGAATCATTTTGTTAATAAATATTTCATGAGCATTAGTTGGTTATCAATTGTTATTTGATATGAGTAACTGAAAACAAACAATGTTGTGATAAGAGTGATAACACACGTTATAGAAGCTATTGTGCACACATGTAAACACAGGTGTGACTTCAGATTTTGGCTCGCTGTTTGGTGTGACGTGAGCACAAAAAGTTTGAAAACCACTGCTCTACCTCACATGAAGGCAGCAGGCTCTTTCTGTGTCCACATAGGGCGACCACGTAAGTTAGATCAGCTGTGTTAAATTTGCCAATATAATCTTAGGCTGGATTTGTGGGGTCAGTCCTATCAGAGCTGGCCCTATACCTGGGTTAAGGGGTTGACGGTTGCCCATTAATATCTGTCTTTAATTTTTTGAGATAGTGCACTAAATTACAGACAAATAAACAAATAGATGGGCAAAAACATGACCTCATTGGCAGAGGCACTGGCCTGACCAGGGGCAGATAGAGTGCCCTGGTGATGAGTCTTAAAAGAACATCAGTAAATAATGAAGGCTTTATGTGTCTTTGAAAAGATGGCTGCTAACAAGTGGCTAAATGAGACTTCAGAACATCATCAGCAGCCTCAGTGTGGCAGGGATGTTAAATCATTCGACCGTGGCGTAGTTCATTTACAGCCTAACGTTAGCTTTTTACCTCTGCCGACTGCATTTAGGCTTCAAAAATAAAAAACGTGGTGTTCATTTGTAAAGATTATCGCGCTGAACAAAATGTTTAAGTATCATAAGCCTTTGTTTGCCACTGAGCTCATTTTCTGTAATCATTCAAAATCCAATGGAAAAATCCCACACACTTTTTGACAAGAGAACCAGGCTGAATCTAACTTCTGCACTGGCCTACAGAAAAACTATTCCTAGAACACTCTATTATCAGACAAGGGGCCTAAAGAGGAGTGAGACACACACACTTTGTAGTTATTTAGCTTTTCTGTGTTGTTGTCTTGCATGTCTTTGCAGACAATGCATCTATTTTTTCCTGGTCAATATGTGCCAATTTAAGTGACATTTTGCAGTTGAGGGCCCGCGGCCCTCTTTTACACTTTGGGCCCCTAGGCGTGTGCTCAGTAGGCCTAATCCTTCCCTGGATCTGAAGGAAGGTAGGGCTGAAGGAACAAAGACACTATCTGGGATTTGTCACTTACTCCCATGGATTTGGAGAGGGTGGTGTAATCACAGGTACTTTTGCCGCAGTGTTCTGTGCAGTTATCCAACTGTGCAATACTTTTCAGGATGCGACTTTATCATGCACATACCTGTACATATTTCTTATGTTTACTTTTATTCTATTCTTGTTTATTCTGTTGATGTATATATTATTAAATTTCACACTTACAGCCTCAGCACAGTGACGATATATATTTTATTTTTAATATTTTTATATCATAAGCACCGGTGTTACACACTGTAGCATAATGCACATTCTATTTTTTATTTTAATGTACATTTTCATTTCTATTTTATTTTAATTTATTTGTTTTGTTTTATTGCTTTACACTTATACACTTCTATTTCATACTCTTATTCTTCTTATAATTCTCTATTCTTTGCGTCAGAGCGACTGTAACGAATCACAATTTCCCCACAGGGATCAATAAAGTATTTTTGATCCTGATTCTGACTTTTTTTATATGAAACCAAATCGAGACCTTGTGTTAAAAATGATTGAAAATGAACTGATTCACACTGGGAATTTTTTTTTCTGTGTGTGTGTGTGTGTGTGTATCTTGAATGTAAAAAATGTACCACAGTGCATAAAAAAAATATCCAAAAATAGCTTGTTTATAAAAGAAAAAAAAATCAGACTCAGACCCTAGTGTCCTCAAATCCTACAAAACCCCCTGTACACCTGACCTGTGTGGAGCTGCTGCAACAATTTGCTTCCTGTCAAAGATAAGTGAGGACGGCAGATGTTGAAAAATTGAAAGCAGCCAATTCATTCATTATACTTACTGGTAAATATCATCAACCTTTCTTTAATAACTGGCCCCTAGCCTCCTGTTATTTTCCACAAGTGGCCCCCAGACAAACAAGCTGAGTATCCCTGCACGACCCCATCCTGCAGTCTGAACTTCACAGGCCGTATGACCTGGAAAAACTTTGTGACACAGCGGAGTGAGGTCAGGTTTAAATCGGTCACTTCCATGTCACCTGTCACCCTGACCCCTCAAGTGTTGTTGTTGTTGTGTTGGCCGACGTGGCCACAAGGAGGCAACCTCACTCTGCAGCACATGTTTGTGCACGGGGCCACAGACGAGTCAAAGGTTATGAACAATGAGAGAGACGTGATCAGTTACACATTCAACTTACTGCAGGGAATTACTGATTATTAATGACAGGGCAACAAGTCCACTGGGCTGGGCTGAGCTCGCCTGAAATGAGCAAATAACCATGTGTGTATTTGTTTTTAATGAACATAATGATTCTGTAACTAAAACAACAAATGCATTTTCTGTTATTTTAAAGCCACGTGAGTTTGATTATGTTTTACCACATAAGTCCACACCCTTCACCAAATTGCTTCCTAAAGTTTTTGCCATATGTCTCGTTATACTGTAACACACAGTTGATGATTTGATTAGAGCAGTGCTTCCCTGCATCAGCACATTAATCCAGAAAGATGATATCTTAATGTGTGTTTCCAAGAACTTTGATGGAGATTGCTGCTTTATGAACATTTATCACAAATCACTGTCACTATGTTCTTGTGCTGCTGAGGTCTGTATGGTCGCACAGAGATTTTAATCATCATTAATGTACCTGTGTGCAGCTTCACTCTGGATTCAGTGGTTAACTTGAGGGGAGACACCCAAGATGAATAGGGTGAAAATTGTAACTAATAGATATCACTATGAAACTTCCCCAGTTGATTACTAACATTTAGACAATTATTTTTTATGTCATAAGTGTTCTTAGTTTTTATGTTTAAATATGCAAATGCACTATTTTGCATATATTTCCAGAGCAAAAATCTAAACATTGGATAGAGCCAGGTTCAAAATTCTTGTGTCACTTTGTTGTCGTATTAGAGTCAAGGGTTTTTACTGAGAGGGGATTTTGAATGTCTCTTTTTTAATCACTCCATAAACCAGAAAATACTGTCAACAGCCATAAAAAATAAATCAGTTTTAGGCATGTTTTTAGAGATAAAGTGTTCTGTAAATCAAGTTATGAATGATATATGAACAAACCCCTCTGGAAAGACCTTCAGGATTTAGATATGGAGCCTATCCCAGCTGACACTGGGCGAGAGGCAGGGTTCACCCTGGACAGGTCACCAGACTATCACAGGGCTGACACACAGAGACAGACAACTATTCACACTCACATTCACACCTACGGACAATTTAGAGTCACCAGTTAACCTGCATGTCTTTGGACTGTGGGAGGAAGCTGGAGCACCTGGAGGAAACCCACACTGACACAGGGAGAACATGCAAACCCTGCACAGAAGGGCTCCCCCACCCTGGGGTTCATACCAGAAACCCACTTCCTGCACTTCATGCTAACCACTGGTCCACCGTGCCACCCACCACAAAACTTCCCCAGTTTATTACTTTCACCAAGACAAACTTCATTTGTATGACACATTTTCTGAAAATGTATGTATAAATATGCAAATGAGGCATTATCTGATTAAATATGTGCGTTTGCACAAGTTTCCACAACAGAAATTCAAACTAAAAGAAACACCTAGACATGTTATGGAAGCAAATCAACCCAAAATCAGGTCATGAAATAAGTATGTTTTCACTTAGGGCAGAGGTCGGCAACCTTTACTATCAGAGGAGCCATTTTGACCAAAAATAGTAATAAAAAAAAATCATCTGGAGTCACAAAACATATTTGAATCTTATAATGAATGTAACACAGCCTATCAAGTCTAAATTAGCTCATGAGTATTACTAACAGGTCTAAATGAGCATTCATTAATATGTTTTACTCTGCAGTGGGCTGTTAATGATTATTTTAAACTTTAACTTTGCAGAGTTGGCAATGAAAGCAAATGAAGCTGTCCACACACTATTGAATTCTTTCTTCTTCTCCGAGACTTTTACTTTTTATTGGATTTGGGATCATAGCTGGCCTAGCTAAGAAGATTTAAAGGAATACGCCGACGATTTAGGAGTTATGCCCTTTCTCTGTCATTTTCATATTGTGACAACATGATCGATATCTTTTTTGTGTCTGTACGTCCAGTGGCTGGGTCTCAGCGGTTACCATTGCAGCTTAGCTTAGCGAATACAATTGAAGTCTATAGGGGGTCAGTAGCCTACTCTGTAAAAGTGAACAAATAAACGTTACAGAAACCCTGAGGCTGGTATTTCTACATGTGCATTTAAAACAAACATGTTTAAACATTAATTCAAAACACGAGAGTCCTTTTTAGTTGTTTTACAGTGTGTTCACACTGGGTGCGAGGCGAATTTTTTGCGCGATAAGATTACATACAAAGTCAATGTAAAGATGCGAATAGACGCGAATTTGTGCTGGCGGCGCAAATGGCGTGATGCAAATGGCGTGATGCAAATGACGCGAATGACGTGACGCGAATGGGGCAAACGCGAAATTCGCGTCATTCGCCTCTTCGCGCAAGTTCAAAATATTGAACTTGAGCGAAATATTCGCCATGATGCTGTGTCGGGGCAGCATATCAGCGTTGAGATTTTCCTGTCGTCACCAACGTCACTGACATGCTGCTGCCGTTGTAGCAAACAACATTCATTCAGGCAACATGTGACTCGCCAGATACAGTGAATATTTATTGATTTTCACACGCAAAAAACTCACCGGAGACAGATGGATATTTATTTTGGTGCTGAAAATGGAGGACAAGCTAATAATAGCTGTTTGTGGCCACCCTGAGCTTTATGATGTTACGTCCCCAAATTATAAGCTTCGGACCAAGAAAGACCTGGCATGGAGGAAAGTGAGGAGGTTGGTCTGCCTGGTAAGTTTTGAAAATTGATTCCAACTATCGGCTGTATGTTTCTATCAACAAAGTTAGCACTAGCATTAGCCCCAGTTAGCACAACCGATGTAGCTTGCTTTCCAGCCGGCATACTTGTCTGATTTACTAGCGGTGTGAACACACTGTTACTCGCACGAATGACTCGCGTGAATGTCGCGAGTAAAAACAAATATTCCAGCGGTCAAACTCGCGTGAGTAGAGCGAGGCGAATATTTTACTCGCGCCTGGTGTGAACACACTGTTAGAAGAAGTTTGATACACGGAACTATAGTGTGTTTACGCCCTGCGCTGTGATCCGCGGAGGGATACACCGGTGAGCAGGCACAGGCACAGACGTAGCCTGTAAACAAAACTCAGTTGTTTATTTAGCCTAACGATATCTCCAGACTATAGTAGCTGCAATGGACGACTTTGAACGCGATTTTGAAGAGCTTCTTGTAGCGGACACAGATCCAGAGCCATACCTGTTTGAGCCGGAGTATACAAATGAGGAACTCCAGGTGTTGGATGCTGAGCGGGTGAGAAGAGAGGCTGAATCCTCCGAGGCAGCGGAACAGCAAGGGGCCGAGGGGAGACGGAGGTCAGGGGAGGATGCAGCTGTTGCTCATTGGTGTATCCCTCCACGCAGGGCGTAAACACACTATAGTTCCGTGTATCAGACTTCTTCTAAAATGACTAAAAAGGACTCTCGTTTTTCGAATTAATATTTAAACATGTTTGTTTTAAATGCACGTGTAGAAATACCAGCCTCAGGGTTTCTGTAACGTTTATTTGTTCACTTTTACAGAGTAGGCTACTGACCCCCTATAGACTTCAATTGTATTCGCTAAGCTAAGCCGCAATGCTAACCGCCGAGACCCAGCCACTGGACGTACAGACACAAAAAAGACATCGATCATGTTGTCTCAATATGAAAATGATAAAGGGCATAACTCCCAATCGTCGGCGTATTCCTTTAAATTTTCTTAGCTAGGCCAGCTATGATCCCAAATCCGATAAAAAGTAAAAGTCTTGGAGAAGAAGAGAGAATTTAATAGTGTGTGGACAGCCTCATTTGCTTTCATTGCCAACTCTGCAAAGTTAAAGTTTAAAATAATCATTAACAGCCCAACTCCCAAATCGTCGGAGTATTCCTTTAAACTTTAACTTTGCAGAGTTGGCAATGAAAGCAAATGAAGCGTCCACACACTATTAAATTCTCTCTTCTTCTCCAAGACTTTTACTTTTTATCATATTTGGGATCATAGCTGGCCTAGCTAGAAAGATTTAAGACTAGTCACTTGACTCGCTGTTGAGGTTTGGCAAAAATAGACGGAGAAGGAGCCAGGCCGTGGACGTTTGAAGCACATTTTAGCTGATGAAACAGTTATGCTTTTTTTAAAAAAAATTTGGTGCATATGTGCATAAGTTGTTTAGGCCTACGACAATGATAAATAAACATGTTCAAAAAATAGATGTTATTTGTCAGAGACACAGGGAGCGACTGGAGAGGGGCTCAAGAGTCTCGTGTGGCTCCAGAGCTGCAGGTTGCCTGCCCCTGACCAAGGGGGTCATGTTGTTGGGCCTGGGTATTCGAGGCTTTATCCCTGAATGTTAATGTATAGCCCTGCATCTAAATAAGCTGTATATATTTAAATAAATAAATAAGAATAGGCCTTACAATAATAATTCAAAAGAAGCCCTCAATCTAATAATGTATCATTTTGTCCCTGCATTAGAGCCCTCAAGAATATTATATCGTTTATCAAAAATCAAGTTTAGGGTCGTCTGTGTCATTCAAGCAGCACATTTTGTGTAATCAAGTACCTTTTAACATCCTTAGCCATCATTTATCTGGGAAGTAAATAAAGCATTTTAAGAGTAAATAAGATGCAAGTGCATAGAAAAGCATCAAAATAAAGCTTGGTCATAAATAAATTCCCATGGAGGATTACTCCAGACCCAAACACAGAGGTCCAGGCTAAGCACCCAATGTCCTCAAATCCTGGTGTCCCCCCCTTAAAGGTCAGCTCATCCTTGTGGACCATTTAGAAAAACACATTTTTATGTAATTGTCACTGTTGCACACATTCCTACTGCTGCTTTGTTCTGTAAAAGAGGCGTCACATTGTTGACGTGATAATGCATTTTTAAATTGCCCTTTCCAGTATTTGTGGTAGCCTTTCAGCCATCATCACTCCACACCTCCACATGTTAAAAAAAGAGAGCTCGTCCACATGATTGGTCCATGAGCATGAGTGACAATTTGTCCCTAAATGAAGAGACCGTACGGGTTTCGTCGGTCCCACCACTCCGGCAAATGCTGACCTTTCACTTCCTGACGCAGCATTTGTATTTAACACAGCCACGTGCCCCTGGCGACCTCACACACACACACACACACACACACACACACACACAAAGATATACACAGACACACAGCGCCGGCTTTGTGTTGGTTTAAAAAGTAACTCTAAACATGAACACAGTGAAAAGGAGCTCTGGAACACAAGCAGGACACACACATCATGCACACACGTGTTGCCTCACAGAGATTACCTGAGTTTTCCCAACTACAAAAAGCTGGCGCAGGTGGAGGCGTACAGTTACTGTATACTGGTGGATATAACACAAAGATAGCATTGTTGTCCCACTGAAGAAAGTATGAATGCAATGCACAATACACATAATTCTGTGCACAGTAGTTTTATACACCAGTAAGAGAAGACACACACACACACACAAAATAAGCCATACAGACACAGCTATGTGACATCAACTTTTTCTTTTATTTCAAAATATTCTCCCAACAGGATGAAACTCAAGAGAAGCCCAGAGGGTCCAAAGCCAATAGAGCCGTCTAGAACAGAAGCACCACTCATTATTGCTATGTCACTCTGCTGCAGGACAAGGCGCTCAGGAGGGGGGGGAAGAGAAAAAGGAAAGGAGGGAGGGGGGGGGGACACAGAGACCCACAAACACATTCACTCCAGCACACATACAAAAGGAGCTATGTGAAACACAGTGGTGGAGATCCTAAAAACTACCAATTTTTTTTTAAAGCTGCAGATGTTCTTCATGGCGACTATGTAGCTCTGGTAGCTCTGCATCCACAAATCCTCACCTCAACCATCAGGGGGGAAATAGGGTGCCAATAATGATGATGATCTTCCGCTGAGACTACACACACAGGCAGAGCTGGTTTAGAGATCATAACAGTCGTGTTTACGGCCCCCTTCAGGCAAGATGAAGAACATCTGCAGCCGGCAGATAAAAACACTTCATTCTGTCTTTCTGTTTCTGAGAGGAGCGATACAGAATGGAGGAGAGAGGAGAGTCGGGCGAAAACATACTGTGGGGTAAGAGGGGAGCTGAGAGGAGTGTGAACATAGAATGGGATGGGGCTGCTGGTTGTCCATCTCTACTATCACAAGTCTAAAAAAAATTCAGCATGGTACAAAAATCGTCAGTAAAAAAAGATGCTTTGCTGCCATGGAGTCAGAGGGGACGAGTCGGCGGACGCGCCCGTGTCTTTACGCCTTCTCCTCAGTCGCCTCCTCTGCTGCTTCAGTTACCTGGAGGGAAGAAGAGAGGAAGAGTTACACAACAGAGCAGGTGTTACCCATCGTTCTTACCGCAGGTAGGTTCCAATAGAGAGCTCCAGGGATGACGTGTTTCTGTGGTTAGCATCGCCCTGGTTCCCTTGTGAAAAAGCTGATGGGATTTTTCCATTGGACTTTGGACCATTGCAGAAAATAAGTGGCAAACAAATGTTTGTGATACTGACACGTTTAGTTCAGCAGATTTCTGAAGCCTAGATGCAATCGCTATAAGTAAAAAGCGAACTTTAGGGCGCATTCCCACCAGGATAGTCCAGGGGACTCGGTTCTATTGGGCGTAGAATGCCGACAAATTTCACACCTTCATTTGGTTCGGTTCACTTTCACACTGCACTTTGTAAAGCCAACTAAACGGCCTGGACAACAGCTGCTTGTTTGGGGCGGTATTGCCCGAAACGACCACAGTGCAAAAGCACAAGAAGAAAACCCAGTTCATCGATTGGCCAGGACCACAAACGGAAATCCATTCCTCCAGCCGAACACCAAATTTATGCAGTCTTGGGGTTTCTGTTTTTACTTTGGTGTTCAAACCTAATTGTTTTTGTACCTCTGCTTCTCCCACTTATCCTGTTGGCTTTGTTTTTTTTTTTCTACCCAAAAAGCACTACACTTTGGTTCGCCAGATAGTCCGTTTGCATTTCCCACTGTAGGCAAACCACACCACGGTTCACTTGCAACAGTTTTCAAGCAGACTAGGGTTCGCTCGTTTGGTCCGCATCAGACTTCAAATAAGCGTTCACACCATTCCAAACGAACCAAACCATTCGTGGAAGTGGACCAGGGTTTGTTTAAAGCTGACCAAATAGCGCCAGTGTGAATGCGTCCTTAGGCTACAAATGAACTAAATCCGGGTCGTGTGTCTGAGCGTCGCCCCACAGCTCGGTGTGATGATTTTCTGTAACTGCCTTTTTTAAGTGATCGCTGTAGGGTTCTTTTCCATAATGTTGTCAGACACTTGCAGTAACAATCTGAGCCTGTCAGTGGCAAAAACAAGCACTTTTAGTGGATGTAAACTGACAGTGCACACATGCGGCGAGTACCTACATTGCATCCCTTTTCAATCAATCAATAAATTTACTTGTCACATGAAATCATACGAACACAATTTCAGTCTTTTTCACCACTGCTGGCTGCAGGCCTCTCTCTCAATAGTGGACCAGCTGTTGCTCCCATTAAGTCACTTAGACACAACAATATAGGAAAACAGGGTCCAGGTTGAAAAATGTCAAAGTTACCCTCTTAGTATATTTCAGAAATTCTGTTAAATGTACTCAGAGAACAGTTTAGGTTGACACTTTACAGAATTTACAGAACACTCGCTGTGTTTGTGGGGCTTGCTCCAAAAAGCAGGTTTATCAAGTTGTCAGGATTACCTAACACCTTTGAATCTGTGACATGGACTTTAGTCCACTAACTGCTTGTGGCAGATAGTTTCAGTTTCATGTGCTGAGTGTTTAAGATATCCAAGGACTGAATCACCGTGACGTTGCGCTAACAACAATCACTTGCAGATAAACAACTGGAAATTGATTTGCATTGCATATAAGTGTGAAATTAGCAAATCTGTTTGTTTCTGTTGTCGTTTTCAGCTCAAACTGTAACGTTTAAAGAGATTTAGTTAGACACAGTGGTCCAATTTATCTGATGCACTTTGTTGCGTCTTTGATAAACTAAATCTACCTGCACGGAAGTTAAACGAACTGCTATGGACGGGTAACCGCTTTACCTTACACACTGACTGATTGAGGCAACAGTAGACCAGCTGTTTTAAAATGACTGTTTTTATCAATTGTGTCTGGTGGCTTGAAGATAATGGCGTCAGTGCCCTGCTGTAAAAGGCTACATGAAAGGTTAAGTGGTGACAATATCCTAAATAAAGCGATAATTTAGGCTGTTTTCAGACCTAGAGTCGTCTCCTTTGGTCTGAATCAGAGATTCATTTTGTTCCAAAGTTGTATAATTGCCTAGAGTTGGTTCGTGTTCTCACTGCAGCATTTACAAGCGGACCAGATCAAATGCCTTGTGTGAGAAAGCTGCTCTTGATTGGTCAGAAAAATCCAGGAAGTAAAACAAACGTTGAAGAAGAGTACACTTGCAAGATAAATGTGACACTTTCTAATGTCACAATGGAGGGACAACTACGCAGGTTGATTTTAGCGCTGCTCATCGTGGACTATATTGCTGTCATTGTTCATTTTAGTCAAAGCATACAGTTTGAAAACGAGGCGCGGCTCCAACTAGAAAACAATGTTTTGATGCATTGGATGTGCTGAATGTGCATATTAAGGCAGTACAGGAGGAGGTGCACATTAATAATCCTCCAGGACTGTAACATGCTCATGTTTAACCCAAACAATGTGTCATGTGACTGCAGTTGCTTCACATCCAGGTCGGAACACCTTCTCACCACAAACCAGCCGCACCAGAGTTCGTTTGTAACCGGACTGAGACCACCTCTTCAAGAAGGTCTCAGTCCGGTTGTTTTGGTGCACACCTGAGTGTAATTAATGATTAAAGTTGACTAATGTGTATGAGTATGAAATGTGCTATATGAATAAATTAGCCTTGCCTTTCATTCACCTCCCCTGCATTGGGATGTCAGGTAACATGTAACCACTCACCATAATTTCATAATCTTGTAGCGCTCACATGATTGGCTCATGCGACAGATCTCTGTTAAATTTATAAGTGAAATGCACAACTCCTATCTGCAGGAATCATGTCCTGTGTGTGTCCTCTGCCTGACCACTGGATGAGCCAGCTGTCTGTGAACACACTGAGCCAATCACACTTCACATCACAGCTGTGTGAGCGGCGACCCTTCCTGCTCATGTGTATAAAGTTGTCCTTGACCCGCTTCACTGCACACAGCAACACAAAATGCCAGACATCCTCACTTCTCCTCGTCTTCACTTTCTCTCTCTCTCTCTCTCAGACACGCCACAGCACTCCAAAGCACACTGGGTAAATGTTTGCTCAGTGAACATACAGTTACTGAATAAGTTAGTCACTCCAAAGACGGATTAGAGACACACGACCGTACCCTTAACTCTGACTGTCTCACTCTGCCCTCTCACTGACATCAAGGAGGGAGCCGTGCTTCTGATGGAGGACACACTGACAGACGGACGAGACACGTAGATCTGTGTGTGTGTGCATGTGTGTGAGCATGCATCGTGTGAGTGGAGGGAGATGTGTGTTAGTGATAGTAAGCAGTGTGGTTACAGTGGTGCAGTTAAAGTGTGTGTGTTCATGTTTATACACAAATCGACAACATAAGGGAGTAAAGATTATTTTCTTGTCTGCCTCTGACTGAAAGTTTTCCTCTTTCATCAACATGTTTTTTTTCGTTCCAATTTTCCCTCCTCGTACCTCATTGGTCTTGGTCTCTCCGTTCTGGGCGGGGCCATCATCCTTCTTACCCTTAGCACCGCCTTTCTTTGCCTTCGCCCCCTTATCGTCTGCCACCTTCTGCACAGGAGAAATGACAGAAACATACAACTAAATAAAAATTACACAATGGCACACACCAGCATACAGGACTCTTATTGTATGAAGCTTAATCAGCGATCTTTTCCGGTCTCTACCAATTGGTTATGTTCATATTTACTTCAAATACTTAAATCTATGGGCACAGTCCTACAAGCACTTACTGTATATCAGTCTGGCACTGACGTTCAAGCATGAGGGAAAACAGAACTGATCATACTATCACTGTATTACTAACATACTTAATTACAAACTCATTACTAATTTCTCCGTATTGGCAAGAGAAGAGAGAAATAAGGAACATCTTTGGAATAGAAGTTGCTTCTTCCTTTGTCATATCATACTTCGAACCCCAGACAATCTCATAACCCAGGACGAATACCTTTACTTTTGGCCACAAGCAAGAAAGCCATCACATGGAGGTGGCTACAGGTGAACCCCCCTTCAACGGACGACTGGATTGCAACTGACCGAATGCTAAGTCCCGCCCTCAGACGCGATGAGCCAATCACAGTGCGTATAGCCATTCCCATACACTGGGACATTCTCTGCCTGGACGACCATTGAAATGCATTACAGAAAGTCAGTTTTGTTCGGTTTTATGAGCTTTTTCTGAGATTTGAAGTTTAAAAATGGTCAAACGGTGTGCATGGGGTACATGCAAATCTCTAGCTAACGTTAGCTAAAGTTAGCCTAACGTTAGCTCCTAGCTGCGTTGTTCATCATGTCACCTTGTTTGCTGGGAGTTCATTAGCCTATTTTGTTCTAGTTTTGTACTTTGGTGATCGTACATCACTGTTAGCTGTTGTCCAAAGGGCTCTAGTTAAGCTAACGTTAACTTCTGGAGCTTAGCTTCATTAACTTATCTGTAATGGCAGAGATAACAAAGGTTGGCAAACGTTATGCTGAATGATTCAGTGTAAATACTGTAGCACCAAACTAACGGAGAGACACTCTTGGTAAAGATGGTAAAAAGGCCGTTATCCTTTTCTCATATTCTGAGCCAAAAACCTTAACTTCAGTGGCACTTTAACTTGTTGTCTTTGATGGTGACGGCAACCAGATGCGGTTCACAAGCGTACACTGTGACCTGTAAACTGTGGCTTGTAATTTAAGCTTTTCATCGAGCTTCTCAACAATAAAATGATGAATATATCCCTCCAATGCGTAGTTTAGGCCCTTTTGGTTACTTCTCAATGACATCTGATCGTTACGTCCCCAAAAATCATCAACTGCCTCCTGCGAAATGCCGTGTACTGTGACACCTGCCATAGTGCCGGGCACTGAATGATGATAGTTTGTCCGAGTGAGTGGAGGGGGCGTGGCTTAGCCATAGGTCAATTCATATGAAGAAAATCACCTTTTCTTTGACTGTGACTTAATCAATATAGAAAACTTTGGAAAAAATGGACCGTATACAGAAAGGAATGTAACCTATTTGCTGGTTAGTTGAAAGACCCTGTTCTGTTCCATTGTGTGGCTCCTACCAACCCCTAGTTTGTCATAAAAACTAAAAGATAACTAAACTCATTTCTGGATGCAAGTGTGAAATTCAGTGCAACGAAATACAAATGTAGGCTCACACTTAATACGTTTTGGAAGTGGACATAGCTGCTTATCTACATATAAGATTGCTGTAACAATTAATTTCATTACACACAACAAAATTCCAGAATTTTCAAAACTTTCAATGACTTTTACTAATTCCAGTTTTTTTTTCCAAGTGTGGAAAATTAGATTGTGAAATTAAATTACTTTTCCATGTTGGAATGCTAACTAGAGTATTTTGATATTATGTTATAGCAATTCTTCTGTTTTTTTTTTGTTTGTTTGTTTTTTTACATTTTTATTTGTTTGCCCAAAAAATCCTGCGAGCACTTTTACATTTTTATTCACTCAGATTCCATGTCTTTGCTCAGATTGCACAAATAGTAGTGCTATGATGTTGGATATTACAGCGACTATGATAAATTCAAATAAAGTTCCCACTGTTGTGACTGCATAGAAAAGGAAACTCTTCATTTTGAATATTGATTAACCTTTAGACTCACTGCATTATATTATATGAGCAATCCCTGAGGGAGCTCTGGATAAGGAAAGCTTTACTTGCTTCAAATCCTTTCACTGGTGGCAAAAAAATGATATCCTTATCTTGGCTCAAACCGCTGCCACCCACACTACACCAGTGGCAGGTTAATGAAAGTGTACACAGTGGAAAAAATAACGACACAACTCGATTTAAAGACAGACGAGCTTTAAATATATGGGCTCCTATGATTACCTTTAAGATCACCAAAGTGTACTGATTTAATTGTGAACTTGACCAAAACTGACATATTTACTGCTTTAAATATATTTTTACTTTTACTTATTTATTTATTTTTTGGATAATCCTCTCTATGTAGATGTGCACGCTGCCATGATTTATAATTTTAATGTTCGTTTGCCGAACTGTGAAGAGTTAATTCGTTTTCTGTCTCCTAACAAAGTAGCAATGTATAATTCAAATGTAGATAAACATTTTGTTAAAAAAAAAAAACGTAATTTTTTTTATGCCTATGGTGGTGTGTTCGTTAAAGTATGACAGTTTTCCTACAATTAGACAATTAAAAATTGCAATATATCACAGTATAATGAATCGTACCCCTGTATCGTTATACGTATCTTATCACCCAATTCTAGACTTAACTATCAAGTGAATCTGGTGAAAATAATTTCAAATCAGATTTTAACGTTCCAACATTGTCATGGTATCACAGTATAATTATAGCTATGAGTTACAATGACCCTTAAAGGTTTTGTACTATAATTGAAACTTGAAACCATTTTATTAATGGACATTTCTGTAAAAAGTCTCCCTTTTGAAAATAACTAAAAGATGAGAAACTGGTATATCGCTGCAACCCTAGTTCCCAAGTATGCAATTTATTTCTTCATTTTCCCTCTGCAAAATTACAGTGTTCAACATACTCCTCTCACAACAGAAAGGGAGCAGAAAAATGTTGATTATGCTGCAGATCATGTAAAGAGGACAGAGCGTCTGCTGTCAGGGCCTCGAGGCTCTGGAACAGTCTGCCTGAGGAAAACAGGTCGGCCAAGTCGGTGATTTCTTTTAAATCCCTTCTAAAACACACTTGAATTTATTCATTAGAGTTTTAAGTTCGTTTAAACTGTCTTTTATTTCCTCGGTTTTTATGCACTAACGTGTTTTTATCAGTTCTTTTTAAAGTTGTTGTTTTCATGTCTTGTCTGTTTTAATTATTGAAATGTAAAGCACTTTGTTACTCTGTTTTGAAAAGTGCATCATAAATAAAGATTATTATGAGTGTTAAAGTTCCTCAAGGTAATGAAAATAAATGCAATGAAAAAATAAGAGTTAAAACTAGAGAATATTTTTGCTGCAAATTATAATTTTATAATATTTTACTAGCATTTCAATATTCAAAATAAATACAGATAAATTCCTGGATTTTTTCTGGAGATGAAATAATGGACCTTGGATACTGTAGGTGTAGCTGTGTGTGTGTGTGTGTGTGTGTGTGTGTGTGTGTGTGTGTGTTACTGTGTTTTTCACATCCAGCGGCCTTGGTCACGTACATAGGGCCAATCGAGTGCCTCAGAGTGTTGCAAATTTATGGGGATATAAATAAATCATAGTAGGCGTAGTGTGTGTGTGTGTGTGTGTGTGTGTGTGTGTGTACTTTACCTTGACGATGGCCTTCTTGGGCTTGGCCTCGGGCTTGGGTGGAGCAGGTTTCTGCAAATTAAGCAACAGTCAGTTAGGACTGACCACCTGCACAATGCGTCGTTTCTGGGAAAAATATTAGTTTATCTGTGGTTCCCTCTGCTCTCTGCACTCACTCGCAGCACCGTCTCTGCACTAGAAAATTCACCAGGACTAACACAGAGCACATGGAGGCTGCTCCCACTGTGGATATTAATAATAATCAAGTACTTGCACCGTTTGTCCTGAGTAATGGGATCTGACAATACCCGTGTGCTAAGTCGTTTCAAATATCTGCCTCTTCTCAAAGTGAACTGACCTCAGACCACTGTACAATGACTATATCAGATGGGAGTTCAAATTCTGGCCACTCGGTGTGAGAAACTTTGCTGCAGAGCTTTTCCAGGCCGCTGAGTGTGGACCGCGTTACCCTGAAGCCACGAGCTACAGTAACACTGCTGTGACAAAATTAAATCATGTGATTCTTTCCCAGAATATCTCTGCTTTTCTTTAGAGATTGCCAATGCTCTGCACATGAGACGATAAATGAAAGGCATATTTTCTTCTTATGCTGGGGGAAGTGGGGCCTGACATTTACAGGGGAATTACCTACACCTTAGAAGAATTTGGAAAACACAAGAAAGACTATGCTTTTTGCCCTGAAGTCCAAATACTGGCCAATAAACAACATAGCACTGCTGGTTTGCAGCGTTAAAAAAAAATCCTGTTTCATTAAATAAGCTGATTCTGAAGGTGTTCAAAGATAAGGAAACATCAGATTAGGAAACATGCAAACATTTAAAACAGCATGTTTACACAGTCACATCAAAAGCTTAAAGGAGGAGTCTGACAATTTGGGAAATATGCTTTATCTTCTTCCTTTTACTGCTCTAATGTTTGTCTGTTAAACATAAAGAGCCAAGAGACTGCTGAGCTTAGTTTAGCACAAAAACTGATAACAGCTCATCGACTTCCTGGAGACTCCACAGGTGGCCTGGCAAAGACTCATGGTGCGTTCCATGTGCAGTGACAATGTCTGATATTCCAGCTGGAAATTTCATCCAGAACATCCCTAAAGCTGGATGTCCAACTTGGAAAGTTAGGACCCTAAAGGAACCTAAAATCCAAGATGGCTGCCCCATGTATCAACAGCAGTGACAGCTATTGTTCATTAGCACTCTGTCTTATCTGGGTCTCATCTAAACGGTTGTACAGTTCCGTCCAACTTTTATCTGCGGACATGTTGCTACAGTGTCTGTATGTGCAAATACAGTGCGATGCATTGTTATAAAATGGTTTTGCTAACAAAGGCTAACCTGGCTATTGCTAACAACATCTTTGGTTTTCTGACTTGTTGAACTGGAATGCAGTAAACTCAGGTGTGACATCAGTCCCAGGTAAAATGGAATGCAGCGATAGTCCGGCACATAAGTATAAAATATAAAGCCGATTTGTATTTTTACGTTTAGATTTTTGCACAGATTAAACAAACAAAATATAACTGGTGTTTTCAGTCTTTGTGCTAAGCTAAGTTAACTGGCTGCTAGCTGGTAGCATCACATCCATGGATGTATTAAAAGACCCGCATAAAGCGCTGGAGCCAGGACCCTGTTCATTTTTTAACCAAAAAAGCTCTAATTCCGCGGTTAAATCACCCGGATGATCGATGCCACATCGTTGGGCCCGCAGAGCAGGCGCACTAGAGACTTCCATTGGCCGAGCCATCTACTTCTAGTTTACAATCTGCTAACATGAATAGGGATAAAAGATTTAATCTTGTGGCTCTGCTAGACTTTTCAAATGTTATCAGATGAATCATTTCATCGGGGCTCTGATACTCAATAAAATGTATCCAATGATTTACAAATGTCTCTTTCCAATGTAAGTCTATGGGAAAAAGTCTTTTTGGGGAACTGCTACAGCCTGGGTCTTTTAACAGGGGTCCAGGACCCCTGGAGGTCCTCAGTGTTACTGCAGGTGGGCCGTAAAATTATTAATTCATTCATTTACAGCACACAACATTAACATGTCTTTTTGGGTCCAATGGCATCACGTGACAAACTCAGGAGTTGTACTGACTTGCTCATCTAAGTCTCTGTAAGTATGATAATATGCATATTTCCCAAAGGGTCAGACCATTCCTTTAAAGGAGCTCTATAGGGCTAAACAATGTGAAGGTACGTCACACCCTGTGGGAAGGGGGCGCCATCTTGTGAGGTAAATGCCCTGTTATCTCTACTGCCAAAGTGTCTGCACTTGGTCCAAAAATGAGGTAGTTTACTAAGTCTGGGGTGTGAGTGTCTGCAATCCAGCCTTGGACTGCCAAGTCAAATGGATCTCGGTTGTTTATCGGGATCTGTCCAAATACTGCTGCCGCTTGAGCACAGTAGCATGCACAGGTAACACAGCTCAGTCCTCACAAGATGGCGTCCCCGTCCAAAGGATTTAACACAGCTAAAGGTCAACTTCACATTCTCTTTATAATATTCAGAGCACATCTGTGATCCAGAGATTGTCTGCACACGGCTCTCAACATGGAGGTGGCTGAGCTAGCACCTAGCATCTAATGGTGCGTACAGTGCAAACACTGCTAACCAGAGCTAATGGTGGTGACCAGAGGGCCGGTGCTACGCTTCCATGATGATTCCATGAGTGGTTAAGATTAGCTGGTCAGTGGGACACACACACAGGGACGTACATGCACTTACATGCATGCAGGGCCGTCTATGATAACAAAAAACAGAGAAGCTCGGCTTACAGCACAGGACGCCTTTACTTCACTACATCTTTAAGCCCAGTTCAGACCAATGATTTGCCACGAGATGAAACTGTTTTAGAACACTGGTCTGAGGTCGACTCAAGCCTGCTGATGGTGACACCTGTAACTCAGCACATCACCTGTTTCAAAAGCCAATCAGCTTGTAGTGGAGTCCACTGGTCAAGTCAAAATAACCGTGGACAGCGTGTCTGCTTGCTGGGGCAGGTGCCTGAGATGACACACCATCTCATCTAGTTGCATTGTGTGAACCGGCAGGTTGTTAGAACGTTGCATCGCAAGTAGTTGCACGTTTCAACTTCTCTCGTCACTAATGGTCTGAACTGGGCTTTACATAGCAAGTAGTTGTTTGCTGCTGTATTAATGCTCTGAATATCTTATAGAGCTCCTTTAAAGTGCACATGCAAATGTACAAATACAAGCAAAGACTCAACGTGGATGGGTTCAACATGCAGAGTAAGACACAGATAAAAAGACATGGTCTGTTTGGCAGGGCTGCATGAAAATAATATTATTATGGTAACTATCCATACTCATTAGTTTTACAAGGGTTTAGGGAACAATTGGAGCATTTTCAATACAAACTGGACATTTTCCATGAAGTTTTGATTAAAGTTGAGAAGTAATTAAGAAGAAAATGCTTCATTTTTACTGATGGAACAATTTTCTACACTTGTTTTGTTGCATCATGCAGCCTTACACATCAACAAGGCGTTGCAACAGACCACAGTGAAACAGGACAAAGACAACAGAGAAAAGACACCAAGCCAGACACAATCCTCAGGGAGCATGTTTATGGAATCTGTAAATTGCCGTGATCAGATCCATAAACTGTGTGAGGACTTTACTCCGAGCCTTGGATACATGACACTTACTACCCCACCAGATGTTGAGGAGGAGGCGGGAGGAGGAAGGAGAAGACAGTGACAGAGGTGAAGACAGGGAGGGGAGAGCGAAACTTACCGCTGACAATCTCTCTGACCTTCTGGTGGGCTGCCGGAGCAAAAGGATGATCAATGAGAGAGAAAGACAGTGACAGACAGAGAGAGAGACAGAGAGATATCAGTTGTACCTTTGCGGGCTGCTCTTAAGCGCTCGGTGACTGCTACAAGTGTCCTAATCATTAACCTGTCATGTGTCTATTCTGACTCACTCTCACACACACTCTCTTTCTTAGCACGAAAAAAAGCACAGCATACAAACACACGTCTGCACGCCCACACACAGCACACAAACACACCCGAAACATTTACCTCTTGCTTTGTGACTTTGGAGGCCTCCTTGCCCTCAGGACCCTCTGGAGACTGTAGGAAATGCAACAAGGTATGGAGAGAATGTTAACAGGGCAGGTGTGAGCTCACACAGCGTACAACCCCTCTGAGGTAAATGTTGTGATTCAAAATGTAGTTTCTGGTTGTTTCTCATCTACCATGATCAATTTTAATTTGTAAAAAATTAGATGTGGTTCAGTCTGTTCAGATGTGTGCGTGTAGCTTAACCTCTCTGTGTGTTATATAGGGAGCCAGGTTAGCTATACATACAAATAATGCAAATCATTGATGGCTCTGGGGAAAAGGTCAGAAGGTCACAAACTGACATTCAAAGTGCTGGAGCCTCCTCTCTCTCAGTCAGGAAACTCCTTATCTCTTTACACAAAATTCAGCTCACTAATAATGACATGATAACTATGTTACTGCTGCACAATTCATTTTAAAAAATTCGAAGTGCAATATTTAGATTGTAAGAGCTACAATTTTTTGATGAAGTTAAAATATGTCACAACATAATATTATACATGAAGCACTGTGGCACTACAGAGATGCCCCAACCTTAAAATAATATTCCAGTCATAAGGGAGCATGCTTGTTTTTTTTACAGACCCCGGTAAAAATCTTTTTTTAATTAGTGAAAATGAAATGCAAAAATTACCACTCTAACTACAATTGGGACTCATATCACAATATATCAAAATAATCGCAATATGATTTTTTTTTTTTTTTTTTTTTGCAGCCCTAAAATGTGTACCTGGAGCTGGAACAGAAAATGAATCTGCAAATATTTATTTAATATTATATTCTATAAATTGTTTTCAATTCAGACTGTATTAAGAACACAACTCATGAGAGTCCATAGTGCAATAAAAATGCTACAAAATAAAGTAAAATGAAATAAAAAATGAAAAAATAAATTGAAGCAAAACAAAATAAAATTGAATTAAATTAAAGAGAAAATAAATATAAAAGAAATCCACAAGAGATTCCACAATTATCATATATCTACATACCCATAATTTGTCATTGTATTAGCAAACATGCCAATAATTCACTGGCAACACTTTCTCTTTTGTCAATATTTGTTGGAGTTCTTGGTATTTTATGAAAGTATTTTTAAAATTTGGGGTTGGGACTGCATGGTCGAACCTCAAAATAAAAATAATAATAAAAATAAAAATATATAAATAAAATAAAAATGAAAAAGACAGCGGCTTGGGCTTTGGGAAAATATTTTGCTATTTTCTCACATGTTATAAACTATAATAAATTAATCAATTAATTGAGAAATTAATTTGCAGATGAATGAATAATGAAAATAATCCTACATCCTTCTGCATAATAAAATCGTACAAACACAAACAACATAGCAACTTCTTCCCCCACTGATTCACAAATATACAGCCATGTAGACTATTTTAATAAAATATTAAGGATTATTATAATACGTATAATGTAAATAATTGTCAGAATCATAAGGGTCTTAAATTTAATTATTTAATCAGATTTTTTTTTTTGTGATTTTCTTAAAATATTAGAAACTGTAATGCTTCACATAATTAACCCCAAATTTTAATCTTAATTTTTAATCATATTTTAGATTAATATTTGTACCAGATACAATTTCACATGATCTGATAATGATTTCTCTGAGGACTTCCATCTTAATGAAGGCATCTTGCTGACATGCCAAGCTCTAAGCTCCCAAAAGAATAAAGCAGTGTAAACATGGTTATTGACAAACAACACACCGTGAGGGCTGCCAGCCTCCATGCACATCACCCTATCATGAGCACACTCAGGCTGCAGGCAGGTGAGGACAGTGTAGGCTACAGGAGAGAGCCCACCCCCACCGTGGAGAAAAAAATGTGTTGGTTAAGCCTGCAGGTTGGCAATCGCATCATTTGCATGTGGGCGACCTCCGCCCCTAGAGGCCCCCCATTCTCTGTCCTCACAGGCGAATCTGCGCAGACAATGGCAGTTTTTAGATGGCAGAAAAGCCAATTTCCATGTATGCGCTGCTACAATGCTCCGGAGCTCGTCGTGCAATGCTGTTTAGATAGTGTCACGGCCCCTTTTAACACAGCGCCAATTGTCCCTGATCCCTTCTTTCTTTATTCCTTTCTCTCCATCTGGATGTGGGCTTGCTCAATCGGCTCGGCGCCTACCATCCATCCCCATCGGAGAACCAAAATGACACACAGAGGTGATGCTTTTTAATTCTACTGTTTGAATTCACATAATTAAAAATCAATATATGAAACGCGCCTACAGGAATTATCACCACGCACGTCTCCTACGGGATTTACGCATCCATCCATCCGGCGGCTCCATCTGACATTCACCAGTGCGCACAGTGGACAGGGAAGTGGCACATAAAACGACCACAAGAACGGCCATTGAGATGAACGCAGCAACATTTACAGCGCAAAGACAAGCAGTATCATCATGAAATAATCGATATGCGCGCAAAGACGCGTCAAATCCACCTGAAAGGCGGCGGGCGAGAAGACGCTTCCTCAAACTTTGGCATCGTCTCACCTGCCTCGACGTCGCCACAGAAATCGCGCACCGCTATTTTCCTCAAATGCAAGAGCAGAAAAACTACAGTGAAGTGAGCTGCACGGCACACACGACACTCACCTTTCTCTTCGGCATTTTTACGCGTGAATTATTCTCCACCAAGCACGGGAAAAAAATTAAGGTCAAACCCGAAGGTCCAGTAGAGGCGAATTTGAACTACCTCGAAATACAGGATCAATATCTAAGCACCTTCGATAATATGTTGATTATATGCACTCCCCAAAACTCTATACCTCCCACGGCCATTGGATGGTGGAGTCAAAATCCTCTCCTGTGCTGACTCCCGATTGGCTCGTCGCGTCTCTATGTAAATAAGAAGCTCGCGGACAGTGGCCGAGATTTAGCCGAGCGCGCTTTTGATTGGCTACGCGCTCTTTGTGCGCAGATCCCACCAGACGGCGACGGCTGAGAGGGAAAGTGGAGACAGGCCAATGAAAGCGGGGCCGACTCTCGGTGGATCTGGGTAATGTAGGATGAGAGAAAGAGAGAATGTTGGAAATGAAACACAAAGGACCAGAAAAAAAAAACGGGCACAATGGCACAATGTCGGCCATAGAGGAGCTCCAGAAAATCTGGCGGGCATTGTGTCTTGTAGGGTTTCCACTGCTGTAAAGGACCAGAGTAATCATACACCACATTTCTGCACATCACTGTGGAGGCACCAGTCCCTGCAGGAACACGATACTGTAAAACAGTACAATGAATAAGGTCACTAAATATTAGAGAGATTTATTTCATGATAAGGACACTTTTTATTTACATGGGAATTTAAAACACAAGACAGGTGTACAAATAGGTTGAAAACCAAATTGTGCCCAGGTGCATTTCATGTGCAGTGGTGCTTTATTTGTATTGGTGTCTAGAATTATCAAGCAGAAGCAGAATATCATTAATAACTAAAAAATAACACCGTAAAAAGAGCGAAAGCTTGTATGCATATATCGTATTAAGATGTATGTTGTGTGTTTTGGTACATGTGATTATCAGCCCCCACATAATTAACACATTTAAAGTCTTAAATTGTGGCAAGGAATGTTCTTATAAGGATTTTACAAATTATATTTTCAAAACAGAGAAATAAGTTGTGTCTTTGAATCTGACTCTCAGTATCCTGGTATCTACACGACAGTTCAATGTTTTTCTCTCACCTCTGGTATCTGCTGATACCGAATAACAAAGACAAAGAAACCACATTTAATGTGGATCAGTCACAACATGGCAGACTCTCAATCCACCTATTAAGGTCTACTGGATCCATGCATCTGAGACAGTAATTATAATATATATTGGAGGGGTACACATAATCGAATATGCTCAAATGTTCCCCCCAAAATATCATAAATGGTTGTATGCCTCTGTGCACCAGCCAAGTTTCTCTTACAGTTTACATCCATGTCTGTGAAAACATGGATGCTTCACACACACCTTCATCTCAGCAGCACAGAGGATCTGTACAATCAGCAGTTTCAAGGTGGACACCCAAGATTAGGAGTCACCAATTCAGTATCTGACCAAATGTCTGTTCCTGAGATACGATGCTGAGTAATGGCCAGAAAAGTGTTTTATGCAGAACATGATGATGTCACAGTGAAGTTGGCCTTTGACCTTTTCAAAAAAAGGTGTCATCACTTCATTACTTTCGCCCCTATCAGACATTTGTTTGAAATGTTGTCATAATTAGCATATGAATTCGAGTTGTGGCCAAAAACATATTTTGTGAGGTCAAAATTCTGATCAGTTTATTCTTCAGTTCAAGTGGACATTTGTGTTAAATTTAAGGAAACTCCCTTCAGGTGTTCTTCATATATTGTGTTCACAAGAATGCAACATATACAAGATCACCTTGACTTTGACCTTTGACCATTAAAATCCAATCAGTTCATTGCTGAGTCCAAGTTAACGTCTTTACCAAATCTGAAGAAATTCTCATAAGCTGCTCTTGAAATATTGCATTCACGAGAGTGAGGTGGATGCAAGGTCACAGCGGCCTTGGCCTTTGACCACCAAAATCTAATTAGGTCATGATCGAGTCCAAGTAAACATTTGTGCCAAATTTGAAGAAATTCGCTCAAGGTGTTCTTGAGATATTGTGTTCACAAGAATGAAAAAGACAAGGTCACAATGATCTTGACGTTTGACCTATGACCATCAAAAACTAATCACATCATTGTTGAGTCCAAGTGGACATTTGTGCCAAATTTAAAGAAATTCCCTTGAGGCATTCTTCCGATTTTGCATTCACAAGAATGGCACAGACAGATGGAAGTATGTGCGGACGGACAGACAACCCGAAAACATACTGCCTCTGGCCACGGCTGTGGACAGCACAGAGGCATAAAAATGCATCGTGTAATACATCATGAAAACGTCATAGACACATTTCCTGTGGGGCCTTCAGTCACATCCTCGCTCCCTGAAGTGGCACCACTCAGTCATCAAGACTTTAAGAACCCCTGATCGAAGATTTTTGCTTCAAAATGCTCTAAAACAGTTAAGCTGTTAAGTTTCCCCCATGATACCCCATGATATCCCACCCTTCTTCAGGGTTGGGTCACAGGAAGTGTTGATTAAAAATGCCCCCCAGTGTTAAATAGGTGATTACGGCCCTGTAGAAAATAATCCAGTGTATTGGATCCATGCATCACTACTGTAAATCATCCATTTTCCTGGCCAAAGATAAAAACTCAGTGAATAACCCTGATAAGGTATAAACCAAGATGTCAAGGCTCCAACAGGCAACCCAGTAAAAACAGGAAAGGCAATCCAAGCACTCTGAAATGTGCGAAAAAACATCAACGAGGAAGGAAATATTAAAAAGCCTCAACTGTCTCGTGACTAAATCTAACCTCTACATGGGTACCCATTCTCCGTTTGTGATGTATCAAAAATTTGGTGTAATCTCATCTTATATTATTTCTTGTTTTCGTTATTTTCAGTGTGTTCCACCTGACATGTTATTATCTAGGTCATGTGATTGCCTCCTGTTGGCTCTTGCTACTGTATAGGTGAGGCCACACCGGTGCTGTCTGTTTGTTGAAAGCCCCGACAAAGAGCAGAAGGGGTTGAAACATGTTTAGCTATTACAATAAAAGCTTTTTAATGTTTCCTTGCTTGAATGTCTGGATTTTTCCCAGCTTTTCTGCAGTTTTCTGGGAGCACTCAACACATTTTTGATCTATGGATTGGACCAACCAGTCATCTCTTTTCTAGGCAACCCAGTTACACTGATGGTTAATATGTCCCAGTTCTAATGGGACACTCACACTTCAATGCTTACGTTTTTCCCTAGAGATACAAGACAAATTCTGGTGGACACTACAGCCCCTTTCAGAGCCAGATACAGTCCAAAATGGACCTGGGCGCACATGGGGTTCTACATACATAAGGTGCCTGCATACATGAACATGTTTACACAGTGTTTGTCAGCCTGTACCATCTGTGTAGTCGTACATTTTGGACCCAGAGAGCAGAGGAAAATGTTGGCATAGTACATTTCTGCAAACCACAAATATGTTACATTTGTACGTTTCATATGTATCATATCAATGTTTCCAAAGTGATGGAGTATATGAGCTGACTTGGTCACTGGGAGGCGGAGGAGCTGGGGGATGGTGTGACACCGAGATGAAATACCTGCCAAGCAGCAGACCACAACAGACCACTTATCAAAACCAACAAACAATAAAACCAGTTGTGTTTTCCAGCAGCTTTTCAGGCAATGAACATGGGTGTTTTTAGGTGACCTGTCACTGTTTCTCCAACAAGGATAGTGCCACGAAAGCATTTGTTTTTTAACGAAACATTGAGGCTTTTCCAGCTGTGATTGTGCCACCAAACCTCGGTGTTTTAAGCCAAATATGATCCTTTCCAAATCATAATCTAGTGGTTTTTGTACTTCAACCAAACCACATGTAAACCATGGCGTTGTTAAAATGTAAAGAAGTATAAATTTTGAATGCATCCATTAGTAATGTACAAATGTAATGTAGTCTGAGTTTGCAGAAACGTACAATACCGACATTTTTTTCTGCCTATTGGGTGGACAGTTCACATGGACTCTCATGGAGACGGACAGATGGTGAAATTAAATCTCACAGGAGTCCAAATTTTGGCAATTGTAAATTTCTTCAAGGAACAGATATTTTAAATTTGTAAATTTATATGTATTATATCAACATTATATCAACATTTCTGAAATGACGTAGTTCAGATTACATGTATATGGGCCGAGTTTCTCAGCAGGAGAAGAAAGCAGGTATTTTTAAACCACATGGCTGGACATTTCCAGCTGTGTTTGTAGAGACCAAATCGGGTTTTTAAAGCCAAAACATGATGTTTTCCTAACCTTAACCAAGTGGTTTGTGTGCCTAAACATAACCGCACGTTAACCACAGCGTTGTCACAATGTAAAATTAAAAAATGAAACTATAAAGACATGTAATGTTTCAACTATCAGCTTCAGATGAAACATACAATGTCAACATTTATTCTGGAGATTGGATTGGCCCCAGCATTAACCCTCTGGCAGCCCAACTGATTATCTCAGCACTACTGTCACTCTGTTGTGACTTGTAGAGAAAATCCTAAAAATAATCCCAACCCTAATCCTGTATTAAACACGTCTGCTTTTTTTTTAATTATGCCCCTGTGCCTCACCAAGTCTGTGTGCACCACTGTTCACATTTATCGCCTCAGTTGCCCCACATAATGTCTATCACAGGACAAAATATATGTGTCTGATCAAACAAGCAACCTGATAGATTTAAAGGGACAGTTCACCTCAAAATCATTGTACACATTTTTCCTCTTACCTGTAGTGCTATATATGTCAAATTGTTTTGGTGTGAGTTGTAGAGTGTTGGAGATATCGGCTGTAGAGATGTCCGAATTCTCTCCAATATAATGGAACTAGATGACACTCAGCTTGTGGTGCTCAAAGTGCCAAATAAATCTGAAAAACTCAACATCAATGTCTCTTTCCAGAAATCATGACCTGGTTACTCAAGATAATCCACGGACCTTGTTGTGAGCAGTTTCATGTAGGAACTATTTTCTTTCTACCAAATTACACCCGCCAACCAGATCACTAAACAGAAGGAAGTGTGCATCTACTGCTAGCTCACCTAGCACCAGTGTTGGGCTCATTACTCAAAAAATGTAATATATTACTTATTACTAATTACCCTTTTCTTAAAGTAATATTGTTACTTTACATATTACTCCCAGCCCAAAGTAACTAGTTACTTATGTAATCTATTACTTTCCCAGTACGCCCCTGTGTGAATCTCGGTCATTTATTTTCCAGTGTTCCTGTTTTCTATTTTCAGTTCCACAAAATGGCTACCCTGCATGAAATCATAGATATAAATCTGAAAATGGTTTACATATACACATATATACATTTTACTGCAGCAGTGTATTGAGTGGTTGTTATATTAAAAAACACACCTGTATTCCACCCGGTTTTGGAAGTGTAGCGCTGTTGATAAAGTCACTATTCAGTTTGCTATAATCATTATAGTGGGTATGTCGCCACACGGCCACTACATGGCAGCACAAGTCAAGCTATAGGCCAAAGTAGGTAAATTGACCACTGAAACTGACAGAGATGTATGCGCATGTGAAAAATAAATAGACGGTGCTCTCTACGATGGCGGACGGTGTCACGCTTTTATTTTGTCTCCATGAATGTAGTTTATTGCAGCTGCGTAGGATGTCGCACTCAACAAGCGCCCAACCCCCTAGACACCGTTGAAACAAGACCGGCGATCGCCCTATTTGCAAGATGGTTATCACCTGACTATCGCGTCCGGTGGATAGTGGTGCTCGCTGCTCACAATAGTATTGGAATATCAGCTGTTCCCCATTGTAACGCAGTAGCGAGCTTTCTGGGGGGTTAGTAACTGTAATATTATTACTGAAATTGGATGCTACACCCCTCGTTACTGGGAAAAGTAATATTATTACTGTAACACGTTACTGCCCAACACTGCCTAGCACCTCTGAGCTAGCTAACATTACAGCTCAGCTGAGGAGGACGCCATTAATGTTTACATGTCATGCTGTGACGAGGCATCAGCCTCTCGTCCATGAGTAGATGCACTCTCCCTTCTGCACAGTGATACAGTTGGTGGGTGTAGTTTGGTAGAAAGAAAATAGTCTCTACATGAAACTGCTCACAATAAGGTCTGTGGATCTTGAGTTACCAGGTCATGGTTTCTGGAAAGAGACATTGATTGTGAGGTTTTCACAAGTATTTTTGAGCACCACAAGCTGAGTGAAATCTAGTTCCATAGGACCCGACTGATATGGATTTTTTGGGGCCGATGCCGATTCCAATATTATGGAATAAAAAATTCTGATAACTGATATATCGGCCAATTAAATTTTTACGTTTTTCAATTTGAAAAACCCCGAAATACCTGCTTTTGATGGCTTAAATATAGTACAAACACTCGTTACAAAGATATAAAGGACGAAGGAAGAATATTTTACTATTTTCAAATACTTTTATTATCAGAAATTGTGTGGAACAAGCAGCATATGAAAAAAAAATGAAAAATGAAACAAATCAAAAATATGATGTGCAAAAAGGCTCTGGGAAATAAAATAATCATGCAAAGTCTATATGAATTAAGACATTCACATGTATGTTCACAGTACCAGAGTTCTTCTTATTATTGCCAATATAACAGAGGTAGGTTACAGTGCAAAAAGTAACACAAGGACATCATTTCTAAGTAAAACACCATATTAGCTGCATTTTATTAGTGATGAAAATATAAGTGTTAACATCACCGTCAATCGGTCAACTTTTGGCCGATTGCCGATTATTCTCTAATGGCTATAATCAGCCGATTAAATCGGCCGGCTAATAAATCGGTCAGAGTTGTTTTAAATTGTAATTCAGTGCATGTTCTCCAAGTCATAACTCCAATTTGTTCATAGAAATAAAATGTAGGGCTGGAACGAACAACTATTTTCATTATTGACTTAACTAGGTTTTTTTTCCCAATTAAAACAATTTATTGTTTACTCCACAAAATGTAAAAAATAATGACAAGAACATCATTCTCAATTTCTCAGAGCCCAAGCGGATGTGTTTTAATTGCTTGTCCACCCAGTACTCCAAAACACAAACATGTTTAATTTACTATCATAGATGACAAAGACAGATTTAAGATGCTTGGACCAGAGAGTGTTTGCCATCACTTCGACTAATTGTTTCAGCTCTTGTTTCATGAATGTTTATTTTCCATCTGTGAAAGACTTTTTACAGTAAACTCAATCAGATACATGTTGTGATACCATAGATGCCACACCATGTTTATTTTGTACCCAAAAGTTCAAAACACACCCTCAAACTCCGTCAGGAAATTTGTGCTTTGCTGTTCACTCAATTTATAGTTACATTCTGTGCATACAGTTGTATGGAAATTCAATCTAGAACCTCTTTTATAAACAGTGTCCTTCACTGTATTCTACAGTGTGTACCTTAAGCTCCATAACACAGAATGTCAAAAAACATTCTACAAAGAAATAAACAAAAGCAACCTGGACATACTTGTGTAGCGTCACAATAGACACACAGAGAGCTACGTATGTCACAATAGACAGAGCTTTCCTGCCCAAACAAACAAAACCCTCCATGTTAGAAGTCAACCAGAACACACAGGAGCAGGTAGCTTGATGGGCGCTCCACTGTTCCCACATAGATTCACACTGTCAGCTAAATGCACGGGGCAACACAATGAGGAACATGTACAGCACATACGTATATAACACAGGGAGACACAAAGGGAATCCACACTGAAAAGAAATAATCCCAGAAATGTTTGAAATGTTTTATTCACACTGAAAAAAAAAACGTATTAAGCTGAACTGACGGTTACTTTTCTGTTTGTACATTTTTTTGTAACATTAAGTCACTTATTAAGGGCATCAGCTGTCTTTTTTCCCTCTTGATTCTTTCCTTATGTATTATTCCATCATTTTTATCATTTTGATTTTTTTCATTTTGAGTCTTGGTGCACCTGAGACACTTCTGGCCATGACGGAGAGTGCTCAGAGATCTTAAAGCACCCAACAGACACACAGAAACATGCACAAAGGATAATATAAAGCTTGGAAATGCTGGCACCTGGTTTGATTGACTTCACACAATACATACCCTAATGGTTTTATTTTCAAAATAGAAGAATTAAACGAATCAATGTATAACAAAGAAGAAGGACTGTTCTATTCGTAAACAGAGATATCAAAAATGTGATAAAAGGTAGTCCAAACTAAAAGTCCGAGGCACTCTGGGGTCGTGTAAAAATCCTTTAATAAAGAGGGGATATCAACGCGTTTCGACTATGCAAGTCTTCATCAGGATATTAACATACAGATTGCACACAGGTGTTTAAATCATGTCAAGCATGTGTTGCAGGACATGTGATTTAGTCATGTGACCAAATTGTTAGATCACAACAAGATAAAACAACTGAAGTATGAATGTATAAATCACAGCAGTAATCGATAAACCATGTGTTTTCTTTGGGTTTAACTCAAATGAATCAGTGTTGACAGTTTTGAAAACATGTGGGCCAAATCATGTTTAGGGACTGTTCTTTATTTATCAGAGGAGTAGGTGGCTGGGGTGTGGCTTCGGTTTATATATATTTTTAAACTTCCTGAAACAACTGAAAATATTTTTCCTTGAGCCTCCCTGAGTGACTGGCAGAAAATGCATGACCCTCCCTCCACTACAAATTAGTTATTAGATTTTAAAATTACCCTTTGTTGTTTAAAAGTTAAAAGTTAAGTCAGATTTATACTTCTGCGTCAACTAGATGCCATACCTAAGGCACAGGCTCTGCGTCGATGTAGAGCCTAGACCCTGACGTGCACCTCCCCAGAGATGTAAACACATCATGGAGACGCAGACCTCCTGTCTATTTCTGTAAGCTGAAACCATTTCCTCAGTGGAAACAAAGCTTGTATTTACTTGTATTTCACAGATAAGAAACAATAAGTTACAATAACAATAAAGCCTCCACAAAAGAGTTGTAATGGAGCCGAATTTTGTAACGTTACCTTTGTTAAATGTTGCTGTTGTCCCTGGATTTATATGAGTAGAGAGAAGTCTGCTAGCTGATAAGCTAATTTATACAATGTAACATGCCATAGGCTTGTGCTAATAACATTAGCATGTTGTATTTGTTTGGAAAACTTGTTTAGTATAAGACAGTTGTTTTGTCAGTGAACCTTGTGAGTTGTAATGGAGCCGAATTTTGTAACGTTACCTTTGTTAAATGTTGCTGTTGTCCCTGGATTTATATGAGTAGAGAGAAGTCTGCTAGCTGATAAGCTAATTTATACAATGTAAAATGCCATAGACTTGTGCTTAAAACATTAGCATGTTGTTTGTTTGGAAACATGTTTAGTATAAGACAGTTGTTTTGTCAGTGAACCTTGTGAGTTGTAATGAAGCCGAATTTTCTAACATTACCTTTGTTAAATGTTGCTGTTGTCCCTGGCTTCATATGAGTAGAGGAAAAGTCTGCTAGCTGCTAGGCTAATTTATACAATGTAAAATGCCATAGACTTGTGCTTAAAACATTAGCATGTTGTTTGTTTGGAAACATGTTTAGTATAAGACAGTTGTTTTGTCAGTGAACCTTGTGAGTTGTAATGAAGCCGAATTTTCTAACATTACCTTTGTTAAATGTTGCTGTTGTCCCTGGCTTCATATGAGTAGAGGAAAAGTCCGCTAGCTGCTAGGCTAATTTATACAATGTAACATGCCATAGGCTTGTGCTAATAACATTAGCATGTTGTTTGTTTGGAAACATGTTTAGTATAAGACAGTTGTTTTGTCAGTGAACCTTGTGAGTTGTAATGAAGCCGAATTTTCTAACATTACCTTTGTTAAATGTTGCTGTTGTCCCTGGCTTCATATGAGTAGAGGAAAAGTCCGCTAGCTGCTAGGCTAATTTATACAATGTAACATGCCATAGGCTTGTGCTAATAACATTAGCATGTTGTATTTGTTTGGAAAACGTGTTTAGTATAAGACAGTTGTTTTGTCAGTGAACCTTGTGAGTTGTAATGGAGCCGAATTTTGTAACGTTACCTTTGTTAAATGTTGCCGTTGTCCCTGGATTTATATGAGTAGAGAGAAGTCTGCTAGCTGATAAGCTAATTTATACAATGTAACATGCCATAGGTTTGTGCTAATAACATTAGCATGTTGTTTGTTTGGAAACATGTTTAGTATAAGACAGTTGTTTTGTCAGTGAACCTTGTGAGTTGTAATGAAGCCGAATTTTCTAACATTACCTTTGTTAAATGTTGCTGTTGTCCCTGGCTTCATATGAGTAGAGGAAAAGTCCGCTAGCTGCTAGGCTAATTTATACAATGTAAAATTCCATAGGCTTGTGCTAATAACGTTAGCATGTTGTGTTTGTTTGGAAACATGTTTAGTATAAGACAGTTGTTTTGTCGGTGAACCTTGTGAGTTGTAATGGAGCCGAATTTTATAACGTTACCTTTGTTAAATGTTGCTGTTGTCCCTGGATTTATATGAGTAGAGAGAAGTCTGCTAGCTGATAAGCTAATTTATACAATGTAACATGCCATAGGCTTGTGCTAATAACATTAGCATGTTGTTTGTTTGAAAACATGTTTAGTATAAGACAGTTGTTTTGTCAGTGAACCTTGTGAGTTGTAATGAAGCCGAATTTTCTAACATTACCTTTGTTAAATGTTGCTGTTGTCCCTGGCTTCATATGAGTAGAGGAAAAGTCCGCCAGCTGCTAGGCTAATTTATACAATGTAAAATGCCATAGACTTGTGCTTAAAACATTAACATGTTGTATTTGTGGGGAAAATGTGTCCAGATAAAGACAAGTGTTTGTCTGTGAGTTACAATGAAACCGATTTGTGTACTTGTGTTTGAAATTGTTAATATTAAGCCATGTTTAATGTGTGTTTAATGTGTGTTTTGGACCAACTAAACTGCACTTCACAAAAACCCCACTGCTGACTATTGTTTTGGAGGTGTAACTGCAGAGTGACACAGACACACCACTGCACAAGTATAAATGCTCACAGCAGCGTAGGCCAAGTGTGTAGGCTACTGTGAAGGCTCTACATAGAGGTGGCGCACAAGTATAAATCTGCCTTTAAAAGCTGAAGACAAAATCCTTGAGTTGAAAATAGCCGTAGTTTTTCACTCCTGTCATGCATGCTGGTTGGTTAGTGCAAACAATTTATTTTTGGCTTGGTTTAAATGAGACATAGAATAAAGCGATCATGATGAATTATCACTATATTCAGCTCAGATTTGGTTATGTTTTCTTATCAGACAGAAGTGTTTGTCATATGTGATTTATCAAAGGACTGTTGGGAATCATCCCAGTCATCAGCACAGTTTCAAGGTGGTCACCCAAGCTGAGTGTTACAGATTCAGTATCTGACCAAATGTCTCCCCTTCTGTGTTTTATGCAGAACATTATGACGTCACAGTGAAGCTGACCTTTGACCTTTTGGATATAAAATGTCATCACTTTATCATGGAAATGTCCCTAATGTTGTCAACAAGTAATTGCTTCTGCAGTTTCAAACAGTGCTCTGCTGCTGTCTGCAGCTTCACAGCCATCTCATCCAGGTGTCGCACCATCCACCGTCTCTCCTGCTGATGAGAAGCTCAGCCCACATGTCACCTGAACTACATACAAATGTAACATCTGTGTTTGCAGAAATGTACAGTGCCAACATTCGACTCTGGCAACTAAACTGTGTTGTTGGCCAAATGCCTGAAAACTTCAAATAATTGTTGGCTACAAATTCTTATAATTAAATAATGGTTTGGGTTCTTGCTCTGGGACCTTAAATGTTAGGTTTCCCTGAAATAATCTGATTAAATGATTCTTTAGTTTCTTTTAAATAATATTTCAGCTTACTTATTGCCATGCTATTAAAATACTGCAGTGGCCTTTTGTTCAGCCATCTGAAAAGTGATGTTAGACTTAAAGTAATGCAGAATTTGCAGAGCCTTTGTTATAATTCAGACTAGTAAATATGATCACAATTCAGAGGGCTCATGAGAGCGTTACCATACACTCATCAGCCACTTTGTTAAGTACACCTGTTCAACTGCTTGTTAATGCAAATAGCTACTCAGCCAATCACATGGCAGCAACTCAAAGCATTTAGTCATGTAGACATGGTGAAGACGACCTGAAGTTCAAACGGAGCATCAGAATGATGAAGAAAGGTGATTTAAGTGACTTTGAACGTGGCATGGTTGTTGGTGCCAGACGGGCTGGTCTGAGTATTTACTGGGATTTTCAGCACAACCATCTCTAGGGTTTACAGAGGATGGTCCCAAAGAGAGAAAATATCCAGTGAGCCAAAATGCCTTGTTGATGCCAGAGGTCAGAGGAGAATGGCCAGACTGGTTCAAGATGATAGAAAGGCAACAGGAAGTCAAATAAGCACTGGTTCCAACCAAGGTGTGCAGAAGAGCATCTCTGAAGCAACAACACCTTGTCCAACCTTGAAGCAGATGGGCTACAGCAGCAGAAGACCACACCAGGTGCCACTCCTGTCAGCTAACAACAGGAAACTGAGGCTACAGTTCACACGGGTTTTCTCACCAAAACTGGACAATAGAAGATTGGAAAAACCACATTCAGATGGAAGCATGGATCCATCCTGCCTTGTATCAACGCTTCAGGCTGCTGCTGCTGCTGGTGGTGTAATGGTGTGGGGGAGATTTTCTTAGTACCAACTGAGCATGGTTTAAACACCACAGCCTACCTGAGTATTGTTGCTGAGCGTGTCCATCCCTTTATGACCACAGTGTACCCATCTTCTGATGGCTACTTCCAGCAGGATAACGCACCATGTCACAAAGCTCACATCATCTCAAACATGACAGTGAGTTCACTGTACTCCAATGGCCTCCACAGTCACCAGATCTCAGTCCAGTAGAGCACCTTTGGGATGTGCTGGAACGGGAGATTCTCATCATGGATGTGCAGCCGACAAATCTGCAGCAACTGTGTGATGTCATCATGTCAATATGGACCAACATCTCTGAGGAATGTTTCCAGCACCTTGTTGAATCTGTGACACCAAGAATTAAAAAGGGCGTCCAACAAGGTACTAGCAAGATGTACCTAATAAAGTGGCCAGTGAGTGTATATTTCAAGCAGTAGTGGAATGTAACCAAGAACATTTCCTCAAGTATAGTACTTATTTAAATACAACTTGTGTATCTACCTTGTGTTTAGATACGGATAAAATAAGGCTCCAACAATCTACAAAGAGACAAAACCACAAAATGATGAATAATAATAATAAAAATAATAAATAAGCGAAACCACCACAAACACTGCACGTCTTGCTCCAATAGGAGAGGCAGTGGGGCCTTTTGCATGTCTGTGCCCAGGGGCACCCACAGTAATAACAGACCGTTGCTCATGTTTAAATCCATTTCACACTGTAATCTCTCAATTCATTTTACAAATTGGATTGGCCTCTTCTGACAGGTAATAGATTTATTGTGTGTATGGGAGTGTATGTGTTTGCATGCTCACAAGTGCTCTACAAACAATCATGATAACTTTATTTCTATAGCACTTTTCTAAACCAAAGTTATAAGGTGCTTCTCCGATCTGAGGAATCTTGCAGCAGAATAGGGGGTTTAGGTGTTCTGAAATGTAAAGCAGAGCCAGACCATGACGGGATTTAAAAGTAATCAACAGAACTTTAAACTGAAATCTGTACTGAACAGGGAGCCAGTGTAATTGAGCCAGGACTGGTGTGATATGTTCCCTACGTCGAACAGTTAACTGATGCGTCACCAGGGCAAGTAAACAGGAAGCTGCAGTAAGCGTGAGAAAATAAGGGTGTGGATAAGCTGTTCAACTATGGATCTGGAGAGTATTGGTTTGATCTTGGCAATGTTTTGGATTTGCAGAAAGCAGGACTGAACGACAATAAGCACGACCTCTGTCTCATCTGTGTTCAGTTGCAGGACGATCAAGGCCATCCAGTCATTAATAGCAACAGGACAGCCGTGCAGAGAGTCCAGGGTGCTGTGATTTTCAGGGCTAAGTGAGAGGTACAATTGGGAGTCATCAGCGTAACAGTGGTAGGACACAGGGGGTGAAAGTGCAGATAATATGGCCACGGGGTGAAAGATACAAGCTGGATAATATAGGGTCAATAAAATAATAATAAAGTTATATAATAATAATCAAGTTTAGAGTTTAAAAGTTGATTTTTGACCTTGAAAAACATTAATTTATCAGCTGTTTAGGAGCTTTAAACAATATTCACCACAATACAAATAATAAAAATGGACTAATTGCAGTTAAAAACCAAATGAGCAGAGAATCAAAATGGTGCAGTGGAGCACTCAGTATCAGGTGTTGGTGTGTGCTGACATGGAGAGGCCTGTCAGTGGGTCAGAAATAGTCTCAGTGTGACGATGCAGCGTCATGATTGAGATGCCATCTTCCCTATAACAGAGCATGAAGACACCAAGCTGACCCCACTCCTCTCAGACAGCACGTGACTGACACCTCGTGGACACAGTCTGTCATTAGCATTGCACAGGGCGGATTTTGCGTTGCATTTCCAGCATTATCATCGTCTGACGGAATTAGAGCAGTCTTTCAAGGGGACTATTTTTAGCAGCGGAGCATTATTTTCAGTCTCCTCCGGCTTCACATCTCCAAATGAAACGCCCTTCACGCTGACACACTTCTCCATATTTATTTAATTTGTCATCTTAAAGCAAAACGCCTGTAACCCCACTGACATCGAGATGTCTATTTATACTACCGCCCCCCCCACCCCCCACCGCCCCTCCTTCTCCTTCCTCCTCCTACATTACGTCATCGGGACCGGTGCATTCGCAGTGTATTTGGGGGATGCAGCTCCTCACGAAGCGAAGCATGCACACGCAGGGAACACCGGACAGCCTTTTGTCTTTAAATGACCCGGTTTGGTTTCATATATGTAAATAGAAGCGACGCAGACGTTATTAGAAACACACAGCAGGTTAAAAGGCGGGACTTCCTTCCGGCTGTTTATCTCAGTGTGCAGCGCGAGGCGAGCCAGTGCAGGATCAGATAACAAGGTAAGCTTGTTGACAGCCCGTGTTGCCTTCTGAATTTGTGCATTTCTCTGCATCGATCCTGTCTTCATGTCGAAGTGTTGCTGTGTGTGTGGTTGTTGTCTTGTTGTTGCACAGCTGCGTGTTGTGGCTGTTAGCTCTGCAGCAGCTCCTGTGCTACAACACGGAGACTGTGTTTCCTCTTTAATGTGTCTCACTGTCATTTGGACATTTGTAGTAAAGTCGCTGCTACAGATGCGCTGCAGTCATTATAACCTCAGTCCAGTGTCATCATTGCTCTCTGACCTGTAATGTCTTCAGTGTTGATGCTTCCTGTTTACTGTAGCTGCTGTCTCACTCCATGTTGTGATCATATGTCAACATCATATCAGTGTCATGGTCGACTTGTTATTGCCTGGAACAGCACATCAGAGCTGCATTACACTGATATTACCGTCAGTTTCATCAGCTAACTTCTACACTGGGGTCAAAACTGATTATTTTGGTTATTATTAAACTATAAAAATGATCCATGACATGTTCCCAGTGCCCAAGGTGACATTTTTAAATTGTTTGTTTTGCCTAAACAACAGTACGAACTAGAGATCTGTTAGAGATGCATCATATTAGATTGTTTTGCTCAATGGTGGTGCTAATTTTTGACAGCTATTTAAGATTTAGTCTTAGTCTTGAGATCCTTCATAGCTTTAGAAGAAAACTCAAAAAAATTTTAGTCAACAAAAATTTGAAACATTTAAGTAGACGAAATTTCAAAAGGTTTAAGTAAAAAAATAAAACTAAAAAAATTTAGTGGACAGAAATTCAAGACATTTTAATAAACTTTTAGTCTTTATGTTTTCTGTATGTTTTTTTTCTTTCTGTAAACTAATCAGGTGAGGCTTATTCACGTAGCAGAAATTAGAATCAAACATATATAAAAATTTCATTTTGACAATTCTGTTCCATAGCTAAGAATAATTTCTGCACACTTACAAACTTTCATTTCTCCAGCGGCGTTTGACAGGTTTAAGGGCTGATTTTTTTGTCATATTTTGTTAAAAAAAGAAAAACAAAATAAAAAGTTGATCAGAAAAATAAATTTACGAGTACACACTTAATGATCATCATTTGAAAGGCTCAACATCTCTCTGTTTATGCTCTCAAAAAAGTTGACACCACAAATAACTAATCTGAGATGACAAGGAGTCCTGCAGGGATCAGATGTGAAGTCCGACAGCCAGTGGCTACTTGCTCCGCTGCCATTCAGCAGCTTACAAGTGGAGCTAACTGCTAACAGCCACTGCTGCAACGAACAGATTCCGCAAAGTCAGACACACAGCTGAATATTTACCGATGAATTACAGCTCACAGCTCGCATCAACGGCTGACGCTGCTCCAGTGTCAGTGCTTTTGTTGGCTAGCAAAACATCCTGGCGCTGACTGTTTCCTGGAGTTTGCCAGCCTGTCGCTCATGAGGCATTTGAAGATAGCTGCAAGCACGGCTGATCTCTGCTTTCACTGTTTTATAGTCCACCACTAACATTTTTGTAGTCTCTTCACTGAAAATGAAACATTGATTTTCTGTTATCAAGATCTATTTTTAGCTCCACTTCATCTTGTTTTCGTCATGGAAAAAGGTTGACAAAAAATTTTCGTCATAGTTTTCATCAACGAAATTAACACTGCAGTGGTGTAGTGGAGGTTACACAGTATTCCCACCTAAAAGCCAAAAAAAACATTGGAATATATAGGACAGCATACCCACTTCCTCCACAGTAACCTACCTATCTACATAGGGGTCCACCCACCTCATATGCTACCGTTACACCACTGATTTTGCTGATAGGCCGATATTTTTCATCTAATTTTGGCCAATTGCCGATATCTGCACATATTTTTTTCAACCTGAATGCAGAGACCATTAAGTCTCATCTGTAGTGGAATTAACATCATAGTGCAACACAGTCAGGGCTGCCCCTGACCAAAATGGGGCCCTAAGCGAAATTTTATTTGGAGGCCCCCATCCCAAATGTATCATAGATACAAAATGACCGTACAACAACTTGCCATTTAACTTGACAACTTTTATTGGCAATAACGAATGTACTGTAGATACAGTAGTTTGGCTGTATGAGTCAAATAAAATAAATTAAAATAAATAAATTCATTCATCTTCTAACCGCTTCATCCTCTTGAGGGTCGCGGGGGGGCTGGAGCCTATCCCAGCTGACATCGGGCGAAAGGCAGGGTTCACCCTGGACAGGTCGCCAGACTATCACAGGGCTGACACATAGAGACAGACAACCATTCACACTCACATTCACACCTATGGACAATTTAGAGTTACCAATTAACCTAGTCCCCAATCTGCATGTCTTTGGACTGTGGGAGGAAGCCGGAGTGCCCGGAGAGAACCCACGCTGACACAGGGAGAACATGCAAACTCCGCACAGAAGGGCTCCCACGCCCGGGATCGAACCGGCAACCCTCTTGCTGTGAGGCGAGAGTGCTAACCACCACACCACCGTGCCGCCCAAAATAAATAAATATTAAATAAAAATATCTTCAAACTGAAATAAATAAATAAACAAATCTGAGTCACAAATAGCCATCAATTACTCATCAAAAGAAAGTAACTTCCACCACCTCAATCCTCCACCCTTGATTAAACACTGAAAATAAAATAAAAGAGGGAGACAGGTTTTTCCTATTTAATCTTATTTTGTTATATTTCTCCCTCTCCCCTCTCTGGAGGCGTCCGATCTCCCTCAGCCCTCCGCCTCTCCCACCTTAAACACTGAAAACAGAAATAAAATACAGAGACATTCTTTTCTATTTTCATCTTATTTAGCTATATTTCTCCCTCTCCCCTCTCTGGGAGCATCTGACCTCCCGGCCCCGCAACATACCCCCGAGGCTCGGGTCTCCCCCTCCGTGGAGCCCGCCGTCCCTCCCTCCCAACCCCGCACACACTCCTGAGGCTCTTTTGGACGACATGTCGACAACTCTTCACTTGCTGTAGCTCCGCAAGTGCCTGCCAGCGCACCCCTCTGATTGTTCAGATGTCGAGTGCTGTCAATCATTGCAGCGACGCATGGGCGCATATGTGCAAATGCATCCCCTCGCGCAAAATGTGGACCCCCATGGAAGATGAGGCCCTACGCACAGCGCGTGTTCTGCGTTTAGGGAGGGGCGGCCCTGAACACAGTCTCACAGACAACTCCCAACAAGGCACTAAGTGGTGGTTAGGTTTGGGTACCATTCACATTTGAACTGATACTGGTGTTGTCTCGAAATATGTTCCCCTTTTGATTAGTCTTTCCCTCCTGTTAATGCACAGCACTTTCTTCAGTGGTTAAGGGAGTGTTTCTTTGACCCATCCACCACTCCTCCAAATCTCCATGAGCAGACTTTCTCAATCTTTATACTTAATTTGTGTGTCTACCACAACAAAGATCCTCTCTGACTTTGCATGGGTTTTGTTTTTGTGTTGCCAACAGGTCATTTTAACACATTTCATAAAGCACTGTTAAGACTTTGTGTCCATTTCATGTATTCCTATGACACCAGGTTGTATTATGCTTACTGTTATCATGATGCAGACATGAAATACAGCACTTTTCAAGGTGTGCACATTGAACTTAGAAAACTACCTCAGCTTAGGTTACATGTAAAACATGACATATTTATTTTTATGTTACATTTTTGAGCAAGTCTGTTGTTTAATCCAACTTTAACAGGTGTGGATGATACTCTCTCCGTGAGACAATCCTGACAACAAACTCATTATTTTGACAGTTTCCTGTTGTTTTAATAAAGTTTTCTTATTATAATAACTTGCAGGATCTTTTTCTTCAAGATTCTGTCAGAAATTTAAGCCAAACCATCAAAACAGCCCCAAAACATAATTACACAGCAGCATGTGAGCAGGCTGTCTTTATACCTTTTCCTAGATAAGAAGGGTTAATTGTTTAGCCTCACTGAATTCTTCCTGAGCAGTTTATGTGTGTGTTTGTAGGTTTTCTCGTCACACGCCACACCATGCTGGGCTGCTTGCTGCGAGGAGGCCGCAGTCCTCTGGTCTGCCTGTGGGCCCTGCTGCTGCTGCCGCTGGTCTCTCTCCATCGCTTGAACCAACATGGCCGCAGGAGCCACAGCGTGAGGGAGCGGCCCAAGCTGCTGCTCGTGTCCTTCGACGGCTTCCGCTGGGATTACATCCACCGGGTCCCGATGCCTAACTTTCGCAGCCTGATAGATGACGGAGTGTTGGTGGAGCGGGTGGAGAACGCCTATATCACCAAAACCTTCCCCAACCACTACAGCTTGGTGACGGGGCTGTATGCTGAGACGCATGGCATCGTGGCCAATGAGATGTACGACCCCACTCTGAACCGCTCCTTCTCCATGGAGACGGACAGTATTTATGACTCACAGTGGTGGGAGGAGGCGGTGCCTCTCTGGGTGAGCATTCAGAAAGCCGGAGGGCGGAGCGGGGCTGCGATGTGGCCGGGATCTGATGTGAAGATCCACGGCATGTTCCCTAACCAGTACCTCCAGTACAACTCCTCCGTCTCCTTTGAAAGCAGGGTGGAGCGGATTATTGAGTGGTTCTCTGCACCCAAAGAAGAAGCAGTGGATTTTGGAGTTCTGTACTGGGAGGAGCCGGATGAGAGCGGGCACGCCCTGGGACCCCTCAGTACCCTCATGGACAAAGTCATCGCCGGGATCGACGAGAATCTCGGCTTCCTCATAAACGAGCTGAAGAAGGCAGGGCTGTATGAGAAGGTGAACCTGATCGTGACCAGTGACCACGGGATGGCGCAGCTCTCCCCCAATAAAATCATAGAGCTGGACGAGTACGTGAGCAGAGACCTGTACACCTGGGTGGACAAGAGTCCGGTGGTGGGGATACTGCCCAAAGAAGGTAACACTTTAAAACATCTGTCACATTATATTTTGGGAAATATGCTTATTTGCTTTCTTACAGAGAGTTAGTTGCCCAGGTCAAGACTGACTGATTAGTCTATCATTGTGACATGAAACAGCATTTTCTTGGTTGATAATTGATCGATCCAATGTACAATTATCCAGTCAGCACCATGGACACGACTAATGCTGTTGTCAAGCGTTGTCGAGCTGTGTGCCAGAACCAGTGAGGAGTAATAACAACATTACCAACTGCTAAAGACAAGACAGACACTGCTGTCGAGGCTGTTCTGAGTTAACATGTCCTCTCAATATCGCCTGACATCATAGTTCATTTACACTCTGCTTAAAATGACAGGTTCAGGCAAATGCTTTGGTCGCTAATGATTGGTTAGAAAATTTAAATCCCCTTAACTCGTGGTGATCGGTTAGAGTGGACACGTCAGACTGAAGGTGAAAATGAAGTGTAACGAGTTGTCTGATATCAGGCAAAAGAGTTTGATGAGAAGATCCATACCACTCTCAGACATGACAGACATCGATCTGCTCTCTAACAATTCATTCCTTCATTGTCTGTAACCACTTAGCCTGTTAGGGATCACAGGGGGCTGGAGCCTATCCCAGCTGACACTGGGTGAGAGGCGTCAGACTATCAGTCACCAGACTATCGCAGGGCTGACACATAGAGACAGACAACCATTCACACTCACATTCACACCTACAGACAATTTAGAGTCACCACTTAACCTGCATGTCTTTGGACTGTGGGAGGAAGCTGGAGCACCTGGAGGAAACCCACGCTGACACAGGGAGAACATGCACACTCCCCTCTAATAATATATATCCACATATTTTAGAAATTTTAAGTCTTTTGTAATATGCTGAGTATTGCAGAAACATATATTGTGATATATTAGGATTTAAACCTTTTTTCAAATGCAAATTAATAAAAAAAACTTTGTCAACATCTGTTTTTATCCAATAAAATAAACTGAATCATTTTTATTGCAGCAACCTGCATCTAGTGGACTGAAAAATAATAGATTTTAATACTTTATATGGGTTCCAAAAGTTTAATTTGTATTTGCAACATTATTTTCAAGAATAAAATATCAATATTGATCCGTGCATCGACACCATATCACAATGCAAAATATCGCGATACTATGCTGTATCGATTCTTTTTTCCCACCTCTAACATTTGGCCATATTTTAATTTCAATAATATTTCTATTAATTGTGAAGCCGTGCTTTAACCTAGAATCAAATGGGTTTTTTTAAAAAATAAATTCTATCATTGTTTGTCTTCTGTTTTCCAGGGAAGCTGGAGGAGGTGTACAGTAAGCTGGTGGACGCAAACCCGAACATGATGGTGTACAAGAAGGAAGACGTTCCCGAGCACTTCCATTATCAGCACAACGTCAGGATCATGCCCATCCTCATCGAGTCCAAGGAGGGCTGGACCATCATGCAGAACAGGAGCGGGCACTACATGCGTACGTATTCAAACCTCAGAAAGCTGCGTTTGTGGCTGTACGTGATTAAACAGAGTTTTTTTTGCAGCTGTTTCAAGCAGCAGGTTCTGTTTGCTCTAATGATAACTTCGCAGGAGGTTTTTCAGTCATTAAACCAAAGCTGGCTCGTGTAATAGCAGCTGTAATTAACAAAGAACGCCAGATTTGTTTTCCCTTAGAAACAGCAGGAGTGCGTGTGTGTAGGTTTGGAGGTTTCTCCTGCACCGCCTCCAAGTGCAGTTATTTTTTCTTCTATTTAAATTAACCTGTTATTTTACTCTTCGCCTTAGAGATCTCAAACGGTGTATCTGGAGTTTCTCATTGCAGATTACAGCAGCTAATTTTCCTGCTCTCCTGTTGAAGGCTTGTTAATCAGTAAAATGACCTGATGGAGTCTGTGGCTGGACTGAAAACCTGATGACTCTCAGTCCACAGTAACGACGTGGTGTGAGACTGCTTAGCATGCACACTGGCCTGCATATCAAAAGTTGTTTCTACCGTATAGCCGTTTGATTTATGAGAGATCAATAGGCCTGAGTGATAAAAGCAAAGCTGTTACTGTCTAGCAGTGGAGACTTCTGCTCCTCAGTGTATTAGAGAGAAGGCACTGAGACATATTGGCGTAGACCCAGGCTGCATGAACCACATCAATGCTCACTTATTAATGATTATTATCAGTGTATGTGAACTGGACCTGCACTTCCTGGTGGCTGAATATTAAAGGCACAGCCACATCACAGTTCTGCCCTGTGAAGACACACTTTGTCCCTGTTTACTTCAGTCAAAGACACAACAGATGAATTCAGGGATGTGTTACATTACGCGTATCTTTACCCCAGCTTAGACCAGTTATTTGCGACAAGACGAAATCACTGTAGAATGTTGCTCTCTGGTTGAATTTCTGGCGGCTGGTTTCAGCTTTATGATTTTTTGCAGCCAGTATCTCGCTGTCATTGATCTCATTTATGTTTTGAGAAGCTACAAATTATATTCAGCCACAAAATAAGCCTGAAAAGCTGCAATCAGAGCAGAGGTAGAGTGTTTTTGCATAGAGATGATACACCGTCTCATGACTCTGACTCTGACTCGACTCTTTAAAGTTTTCAGAACGTTGCAGATGGCGCATTGCATGTAGTTGCATGCTTCGACTCGTCTCATTGTGTCATCCGTTGTCTGAACTGGGCTTTTCAGGTCTAACAACATGTCCTTCTTCATAGAACATTTGCAAAGCTAGTTTTTAAAAAAACAAAAAAACCCACCATGTTAAGTTGCAGTCCACTTCTTCCCTGCCTTTATTGGTGTAATCAGTGGAATAGCATGAAACCATTGGCAGCACTGTGCATTAGGGTTGGGTTGGTGTGAAAATGTTCAAACTGGTTTGATATTAAGCCAAACATCGGACTGGGCCTGTGTACCATCTTGTAACACTAGGTGTCTGACTTGACTCAGCAGCCACTGCACAATGCTGCACAGTGCCAAACTAATCACAAGGCTGACCTTGACAAACTTATGTTTCTTTGGCAAGTGTATACACATGGACTCCCAACAGTGCAGCCTCTTTGTATATATAAATGAAACAGAGGAGGAAAAACAAGACATGATGATAGTATGTATAATTTTAATTAAATGCAGGCAAATATACTGTATGTTGCCTTTTAGGTCATGCTGTCCTTTCATCCTTGCCCAGGAGATTTAACAGCTTAACCTCCAAAAACAATGGTCATTCACAAATGGCCTCATGTGACTCCAACGATCAACGTTGCAGCAGGAGTTTCAACAACCGTCGTTGACACACCATTGGAGCACTAACGAACCAGTGACATCATTGGCCTTGTGAAGACCTCCCCAGAGGTTAAATACCTGGGTTGTTTCCACACCAGTTTGTCAGACTAGTTCCAGCCTAGTCTGACAAGCATGAACTGATGAAGCCTCTTGGATAAGAGGTGAAACGTCTTCTAAGACAAAGCTAAGTCCAGTTGCGTTCGATTCAATTACCTTGAGATAACTATGACCTGGATAAATGAGAATATCCACAGGCATCTTTTAGGTGATGGTTCACCATTTGTAATGTGCACTTTCATGTGTGCTGCCATTGTTGTGTGACGTCAGCTATTTCTTAACTTTTCTTCATAAAGTCAAGGTAGATGGATTTGCCAAGTTTACTTTGAGTGGTGTTCCAGTTTAGTAGCAGGTTGGAAATTTTGAACTCTGGGTTGTCTGGAACCCAGCATTAGACGCGGCCCTGATACTACCTCCACTGTCAGTTTAACAGCCGAACAACAATGGCCCCCCACCCCCCCAATTCCATGTCCATACATCAGGGAGGCAGAAAAACAACGTAACATTCCTGCCCCTTGTACAAAAGGGGCTTGACAGAGCCCTCTTGTCTTGTCACCCCAAAAAACACATGAACTTCCTAGTAAACAAACACACCTTGCACTGTGCGCATCTTCACCTTCCCACCTCTACTGAAATTTGATCTCCATTATGTTGCAGACAAGGGAGGAATGCAGCTCAGCCTTGCTTACAATTTTTCCCAGTGGCCACTCACGGTATTACAGCGGGGAAAAAATCCTGTGAAGCCCAAAAAGCATTTTCTCCATAAATCAACATTATAAAAGAGACATCTATACAACTGTTGACAGGACACCTCGAACTGCAAACAAGGTCAATGATGATACTGTATTATGAATCTATAAAAAGGTCAATATTTCAAATTTTGTTTACAAAGAAAAGAAAATTGAGCCAACTCTACAGCGTGTTACGTCACCTCTTGCACATGTTTGTTGTCATACATGTGCACAATATAAACTAAACATAAAAAAATCAAAACATTGCTCTGTAGCGTTACTGGTGTCATTAAAAAAACTGCAGTAGTCAGTCAGTCTAAGCGTTCATCAAAGGTCTGTGTGCTTGTGTGTTTTCATTTTTGCACGTGTTGCTGTGATTGATTGAGCAGTAACGAGTCAGCTGGGGCAGCGGTGACGGTAGTAAATCATCTGAGAGAGCAGCAGTGCCAGATTCCATAAATCTCTGCCTGTAATTAAGCGGATGTGGAAACTGGATATCTATAGATCAACAATGCAAGAATAATTAACATCAGAGCACTGAACCTCTTTATGCAAACATTTTTCTTTTCTCTCCAGTTGGGAACCACGGCTATAACAACTCCCTACCCAGCATGCAGCCTGTGTTCGTGGCCCGTGGGCCGGCCTTTCGGCAGAATTACGTCAAGGACTTCATGCGCTCTGTGGACCTCTACCCTCTCATGTGCCACATCCTGTCCATCCACCCTCTACCAAACAACGGCTCCCTCTTAAACGTTCAGGACCTGCTGTCTGTGGAGCCTACTCCATCCCCGCCCCCCACCCTCGCTCCCAGAGTCAACGGATACTCCTACGCCCCCGTCGTGGGTTCTTTCCTCGGCGTGGTGATGGTGCTGGGCTTTCTGGTGGTCTACATCAGACAAGTGACGCTCAAACAGCTGCCCTCACTAAAACACAGAAGCAGGGAGATGTCACAGCCCTTACTGCAAAAGGACTTGCACCTGTAGCTGAAGATAGAGAAATGATGGCAGACGTAAAAGAAGAGGAGGTATTGCTCCCCAAGGTAGTCCGCTCTGTCCAGAAGCATCCCCGAACGCCTCCCTTATACCACTAAATGCCAGTGTGCTGCTCTTTTTATTATTAACCGGAGATCAAGGGAATCTAACCTAATCATGTACAGAGGTACGTCTCGCTTGTTTGAGTGTAAGGGGAATGTCTGGGGTTTGCTTCTGGTGCAGGCTTAATCAAGATAATAAACCTTTACATGGGCTTTATAGTGGCTTTGCTTTGATTGTGAATTTTACCTAAACTCATCTCATCATTTTCATCGTCACTAAATAAGTAAAAACTCAAAGCTAAGAGTGGAATTTAACCTGTGACTCTGGCAAGTACGAACCTTTGGTGGCCAAAACTGTGACCTGGATAACATTAAGGTGTCAGTATGCTCGAAATCAACTTGTTTTTTGGAGGTAAAAGAGCAGCCACAGTCAACGGCGGGGCGTAACTGCACCAACAGTCTTTCCTTGATGGCAGTCATAGTTTGTCACTCAGTTGCACACAGGGAAACAGAAGTAATGAAGTGTGAAGAATAATAAAAGAAGCTCGAGGAGGAAGTTCAAAACCTCTACACACCGGGCCAGTTGCTTTGTGAAGTGGCATAATGTCGGATTGTATTTTTTGGAAAGTTACATTAATGTCCGACACAGTCATGGCTGTCACTGTGCAGGGACTAAGAGTGCCTCAACAACACAACATGTGGTATTAGCGCCTTTTTTATTTGGCAAAATGTTTCATTTAAACAGGTTTTAGTGCTTAAAAATAAGCTTTATTGACGCCTCCTAATAGACAAAGATGACAGTTTTAAAACAAATTAAATACTTACATAAACGGGCATTAAGGGTGCAGTGCTTTTTCAGCTAAGATGCTTTGTTTGCATCTGGTTGCTATGATACAAAATATTCGCGGACGTAAAACTGTCAGCACAAGGTAGAGTGCTTGCTCTGGGTGAAGGGGAGGATGAACGGACGAACCTGCCTATCGATGTGGGTTCTGAATTAATTTTTCGTTTCTCCAGTTGGTCTTTCTGGTATTTGTCTTGCCCCTCCTCCACTGTGATTGGATGGCTTGTTAAAAGTAACAGTGACAAGCAGCTGCAGCATTTTACCCAGAGTTCAACATTCCTCAACGACCGGAAAACAATTGCCAAACGTGTAGCGTTCAGCACAGGATAGATGCTCAGTGCCTCGTCAGGCTGCTGGTGTTTGTAGCAAAGTGTCGGCGCGCTCACCGCAAAGAATTTAAGAATGTTGGCCGCATACTGACACCTTGACAGTAAGGCTGGAGATATACTTGTTTTCTAATCACGTGTTTGCGTAAACAGTGGGTTGTGTCGTAAAAGAAAATATCATTCACTCTCGTTTGTGTACTACATGTGTTACTGCAGGATTCCACTAGAGGGCGCACCAGAGAACTAACTTGTGTCCACTGGGTGCGAATAAAACAATTCACACAATTTCGAGTCATACGTTTATTCACGAGAGTTGAAAAATATGAACTTCAGTGACCAGTTCGCACTGCGATAGCCAGTCAGCATTGAGATCCTCCGGGGACGTATGACGAGGAGGACGTGCTAAGTGAAATACAGAGATTTTACGCTCGTATGACACAAGTTATTTGCGCGTATTAAGGAAGTCAACACAAATGTTCTAGCATTCAAACTCGCGCTAGTAACGCCTAGCAAAAATTTGACGAACATTAGACGATATAGAACTTCCATATTTGGGTCATGTAAACAATAAACACGGCAACACTTCAGGAGATTATTGTATTGTTAATTCTGAAATCAGTGTGGCTCATGGCAGAAAAAGTGGCAGCAGCACCCTCATAGCTAGTATGTATAAAGCAGATCATGACGGTGGTGAGTTTCTTTCTCTCGTTCTGCGAACACTGCCCTGACCGTTCATGTGTGTATTACATTTTGCGGACACGTCCTGATGATTTTTGAGGAGGTGCCCAACAAACACTCCAAATGGACGCACGTGACGCGAGGCAGCCATGATGTGCACGCAAACACAGTTAAAAGCAAGTATATCTCTGACCTAACAGAGCCATGGACAACAGTCGATTACTTGGTGTAAGAAGAAGGTCATGTCAGGTTTTTGCCACCAACTGTTCTACTTAGAACTTCATTTTTAATACAAATGCTGTGAATAATCAGTAAAGCATTCAGCTGCAGTCCCTGGAGACTGGCTGGGGTCAGTATTATTTCTGAATGTGACTTGGAAGCAGATGTTCCACTAAAGACTCACTCAGTGTGCCAGGCTACTGTCGTAGGTCATCCCATGAGCCGATCACATCACGACCTTGCTCTTTAGTAGTCAGTTACCATTTGCCTTTTAACTTAACGGAGAACATCTCTCTAAGGTGTGCAATCGTTTGTGTGTCAGTCTGTTTTATCTTTGTTTTTGTAGAGTTTGTGTTTGGAGGGCATTTTTCTGTATAGATGACCGTGTATCGCCCTGCGTTGACCGTCATAACCATGACCATTTGTTGGTGAAATGTGAAGTGCAATTGCTATTGGTCAGTATTTCGTCATAGGGATTTAAAGGGTTTCGTTGTTGCTTGGTTGAGAAGACTATTTGGGCATGACTTGCAAGAACTGTTCCCCTGATTTGCACTACAGGACAGAAATGAAACAGAACGAAGGGGGCAGTAGTTTGATGCTTCGTAGGTCATGTATAATTTGCACTTCTTGTTCGTAGTTGCGATTTAAAAAGATAAAAAAAGTTAGGTGCCTCTTGCCAAAAAGCTTTTTAATTAGCATAATCATAGAAAATCAAGTAGAATCCAAATCTGCAAATTAATAAGTCTAATATTTTTTCAGCATCTTTTAAGAAACAGTTGGTTGGATTTTCTCCTTATGCTTTTAGATGCATTGACTAATAATACCTGTGCCCAAATCAATGACAGACATCACTGTGATATATACTTTGTACGAAATTTAAATTCTTAAATTGAAAGCATTTATATGGAAATTGTTAATTTTCTGATAATTGTCTTGTTTTATGAAAGAGAAGTGTTGTCTGATAATTTTCCCCTGACTTGTTGACAGAGAAATGAAATATATCCGCAGTATATTTAAATGATTCATTTGAAACTGTTAGAGAAGAAGAAATATTAGATCAGGTTTATCTCAGTTGATTATGAGCTGGATTTGAAATATGGAAATTTAATATGATTTACAAATTAACTATCTTTGCCATGTTGATGCAGTTAAAGAGTCTTCTGAAATTAAAGGGACTTATGTGAAACTGAGCAGTTTGTATTTCTTTATTTGCAGTCTGTCTGTTGATGTGTTTGATTATGATGCCTGGGCCTTTACACATTTTACTAGCCGAGTCCTTTGTCGATTAACTAGAAATAACACATTTCCAATATCTCCACCTAATTCAGTTTATAATACATTTAGTCAAGGATGGATCACTGAATGGGCCTACTGGGCAAAGGCCCAGGGCCCAAAGCGTCAGGGGGCCCCCTGACATCCACGAAAATGTCCCTCAAATTAACACATACCAACCAGGAAGAGACTCAAAATGACCACAAAGAGATGCAAAACCAAGGCGGCCCTAAAATAATATCAGAATATTTCAGGGTATTTTTGCAATAACGATACTCTTGATGATATAACTATTTGCTGAAAAGATATTTTATCACTAAGAAAATTGCAAAAGGACTCCTGCACACTGTCTAACTTGCAATATATAATTTATTTGCGATGTTTCGGTACTAGACCTTCTTTAGGCAAACAGGTCAAGTACCGAAACATCGCAAATAAATTATATATTGCAAGTTAGACAGTGGGCGGGAGTCCTTTTGCAACTTTTTGGTCTTCTCAAACGCACCTGTCTTGTAACCTGGAAATCCAGACCCAAATCTAGAAAGATTTAGGGTCTGGCTATGAGTAATGAAAATGGCCCAACTCGAGGGGTGGCACCAAGCATGCATTTGTAAATATCACTGCACGCAACTGGATAACACTACGACCAATCAGAACAATACACGGGGTGATGTATACGCTTAGCTACCAGCGGAGCTAACTAGTAGATTAGACTCTTGCCGTATCCGGTCAGCAAAACAGCAGAAACGTCCTTCTTGCAAAGGAAAGATTCGAGCACCGTCTTCTGTTCCTCTTTTAGAGAAAAAGCCAAGTCTAACTCGTTCATTGTAGCGGCCAAAGCCGTTTCAAACAACTGGTGTTCATCCGTAGCCATCTTGCAATGTTTACTGACTGATTCCGGACTTCGTCGTCGCAGCGCTGTCGTCATCTGTTTAGCTCGCCTCTGGCCCGCCTGTATCAGATACACCGATGTGATTGGTGCAGCTCGGCTCCAACGGCATGGGTAATGAGCATCATTACTGATTGCCAGAGTGACTCGCTGAGCAAATTCAAATTGTGCTCTCGGGAGAACTCTGGATTTCCAGGGTACCTGTCTTGTTTAATAGATGTGCAAAGTGTCTCCTTTGTTCTAGCCTGAGGCTGTGTCCGAAATCACTCCCTGCTCACTAAATAGTGTGTTTGCCATTTTGTAGTGCTGTCCGAATGTTTAGTGTAAATTAATATACCCTATATAGTGGACTCATAGTATCCCACAGTAGTGTACAACCAATGGTCACTCATATATAATAATATATAATATAGGGAGTAGGGAGTAGTGAATGATTTCGGACACAGAACAAAAACAGAATTGCAACATAGTAAGTGATCTAGTTTTACAGTTTGCCTTAAATGAAAACAACCTAATTTCTTTAGTTTGTGAACAACAACAGTAACTCAGAGTGAGATTCAGATTCTGTTACAATATTAATAGTTCAACTAAATCAAATCTACCACAAATTACACATTTAAACAGCTCCCAAATACCAAAAAAAAGTTCCACCTGGAACTTTATGCTCTGCCATTTCTCCTCTAATCATCACGCTGTAACCTGTGACAGGCTGTTATGACCACAACTATCACATTCACACATATGCAGTTTTTTGTCGAGCCGCGAGCATCACGTAGGTTTACAAGTAAGATTATAAGTTTCAAGAGTTTCAGACCTGTCTCAGGCAGTCAGCAAGTTAAAGGCTAAGGTGAACAGATCCGTTTTTAGCTTTCTTTTTAAAAAGTTTATCGAGCTAGCTTCCCTGATATCTATAGGTAATGTGCTCCATAGCTTTGGGGCGTGATTGACAAAAGCTGCATCCCCGATCTTCTTCCGACTGTTGCTGGGAACCTCTAGTAAAGCAGCACCAGATGATCACAGATCGCATTTATGATGAAATCACTTGACGGGGCGTTGGTAGTTTAGCGGATAGTGTGGGTGCCCCATGTATAGAGGCGGCGGTTGTGAGTTCGACTCCGGCTTGCAACCCTCTGCTGCATGTCATCCCCCCAGGCAAAAAGCCCCAAGAAATAATCTTAAAAAAAAAAATCACAAATAAAAAAACAACTTAACGACACAGACTCCCGTGTGCGCATGGCGGGAGAGGAGAGGGAGAGACGCTGTGCTGCTGACAGAGGAGCCGCTGACTGAGTTCCCTCTGAGCGGTAACTCGCTAAAAGAGTCTGAGAAGTCCGGGGCTGTTCATAAAACATTCAGGACGCCACAGTTTATTCCACACTACTGAAGCTGCTCCTCTTTTTGGAACCACCACAGAGTCGGTAATAATTTCGCTTCCAGTCATGCTTGTTGTTGCCGAGGGTAACAGTGTGACATCAATATGTCTACAAGTATCATGATATGAATGTTTCATATGATATTAAAAATTATACCGGTATTATCGTGAATGATATGATATGGCACACCCTTACACAAAACTACAAAATGGGCAAAACTACCACAAGGAGACAAAATGATTACAAACGACACAGAATTACCTCAGAGAAACACAAACAGATGCATAATAATGACAAAGAGATTAAAAGCCACCACAAACTTTGTGTCTTGCTCCTGTGTGAGAGAGGTGGTGGGGCCCTTTGCATATCAGTGCCCAGGGGCCCGTCGTCTAATATTCTGCCCATGTGTATCATTGCCAGATTACTTTTTTACTTTTGTACCATAAAACTGAAGTGTTACCCTCACCAAAACAGTTAGTGACTTTCAGACCTTTGAACGGAGAGCAGGTTTAACAAATCAAACATTTCGACATATTTGTCTCTGTGACCTTCAGAGCACCAGAAAATATGTGTGTGCCAGCCAGCCCTATTGTACTTCCCCTGTGCCAGCGTGTCCTTGAAGGCACAGGCCTCAGCTTCTGCATAAATCACTCGTTAACTTTGCAGGATCAAAGGTCTCCTATGAGTTATCGCTGGAGTTTGCCCAGGCGCTCAGTCAGTCAGAGGCAGGCGGACTGTGCGCCACACTGTGACCACTGCAGCTCTCCTCCTTAACGTTTAACCTCCTGATCCGCCAGAGACAAACACTGCAGACATGGACAACATCTATGACACGATAGCTGACGGAAGTGAGCACGAAGAGCGCCGTGATGGAGCCGACAGCCCCGACAGAGAGCCCAGATCTAAGAGCCCAGGAGAGGCGCAGGAGCAGCTGTACAGCGAGGTGCAGGTCCACGTCTCTGCGAAGGGGGAGCGCAGCTCCCCGGACTACATGGACACCAGGGACAAAGAAAGAAGCTCTTCCTCCTCATCCAGCGATGATGAAGAGGTTAAAGCAGAGGAAAAGGTTGAGGTGCATGTGGAGCCAGTGGTGGAGGAGGTGAAAGTGGAGGAAGTGAACGGCGAGGCGCACGGCGGATCCAGGCGCTCCTCCTCGGCCTCCTCAGCATCCTCCGCTTCCCCCGGAGACCCGTGCGACGACCCGCCGATCCAGCCCAGGGTACAGGATGAGGATAACGCGGAAGATGGGATGTTGATGTCGTACACACACCCCAACACTGACAGCACACCGGAGGAGTGTGTCGACTACAGCCTGAAGACTCTGGAGAGTGTCACTCTGGATGAGAGCAGCGCTGCGCCGGCTGATCCCAGCCAGCCTGACATCTCTCTGTTCGTCAAGGTAAGAAACAGAAAGAAAACCAGAGTCTGTGCAGGTTGACCCGGGTCAGGCTTCAGTTTGCTTCAGCATCACTGCCCAGCATGAGACATCAGAGAAAGCAGCAGCGTTATAGCTGGTTTTTGCCTTTATCAGCAGCACTGGGGCCATCTTGTCTCTTGTCTCATGTTTTCTTCGCTGTGCTGTGAACTTTACTTTTATGGGCACAACTTCTGTTTCTTTAGTGTCATGGCTGGTTATTTACAGTGGATGAAGGAGATGTTTTACTAAAGCAAAAAAGTGTTAAAACACCATGTTATTAGCAGGGACGTAGCACCAAATTTTGGGCCCTGTGCATAAGCCCTCTCTGTGGGCCCCCGCCCAGTGCAAGGGTGGACTGAACCATTTTGCGCCTTTAAGGGTGAGACAGGCTTTAGAGAGCTTTCACTATTACTTTATTCAAAGTTCGGTCTTTCAGCTGATTTAAGTTTTTTAGTTTTAATTTAATTTAGTTAGTGTAGTAATTAATTCGAAATAAAAAGCTGCAAATAAAACCAAACTTTTTTATTCCAAGCTTTTAAAGGGCCCCCCTCTCATTGGGGCCCTGGGTAATCAGTGGCAGTCGTCGTCGTAGTCAACTTTGTTGCCACATCAAACTACAAACATTATTAATCATAAATAAACACATTTCAACCATAAAATGTGATCAGGTTTTGGACCTTGTCCACTTTTGTGTTGGGATCAGCTGCAGACTGAGTTGGCAGAGATGGCTGCCATCTTGGGTTTTTTTTTTACATGGATGAGTGTATTGTGCTCTTACTACCACTAGATGGCAAAAAAAAAGTGTTCACGGACGAAGACAATGAGTTAAGTTGAATGCATTCTCGGAACCCATCGGCTGTATTGGGCGTCTGACTTCCGGCGATACAGCCTCTGGGGGCAGACCCCCGATTTTTTGGCATTCCGGTTTGATTTGGGCAGAGGAGGCGAATTTCCGTTTCCGACTTCCGTTTATATATAAGTAAATATGCTGAACCATTGCGATGGATTCAGAGTTTGCAGTGACGCCAATTATGTTCTGCCTCGTTAGTTCACCGCACGGACCGTTTAACCTGGCAACAACTGCAGCCGGCTCAAACATGATTGGTCAATATCACAAACAGCCTACAACCAGAAACCAGGGCTCTTCCGCTCTTCTTCCAGAGGCAAGATCTCCGGGGTTTGCCTACAGACTCTACATTCACTGAATGTAGAGTCTGTATATAGAGACTAAGTTGAATGAAATACAAGGTCAAGAAAACCCAAAATGTGACGTCCTTATATGAGGACACAGGGTCTCAGGAGGATATAGTCAAAGGACCAAAAGTAGTCATTATGCAAAACGGCCTGTTTCAGAACACACATTACTGTATATGATTGTATGATGATTACTGATGCATTAATATCAACACTAATCACCAGTGGTAGAATGTAACTAAGTACATTTACTCAAGTACTGCACTTAAGTTGAAATTTAAGGTGTTTTAATCTAATGCCACTTTCTACTCCATCACTCCACTACAATTATTTAATAACTTTGGTTATTAGTTACTTTACAAATTAAGATTTTTGCACAAAACATGTGAAAATATAAAAGTGTAGCTGAAATGAAACATTGATCGATCAGTTAGCAGGAAATTAATTGGAAGAAAATAAATAATGGTTTCTGCTTCGCAAATATGAGGATTTGCTTATTATTTTGAGTGATTCATTCCTGGTTGTACTTACATATTTTTTCTCAAATAACATTTTCAGTGCAGGACTTTTACTTGTAACAGAGTATTTTTACAGTGTCATATTAATACTTTTACCAGTAAAAGATCTGAATACTTCCTCCACCACTGCTGATCACTATAATGTTGCAGCTGATAAAGTTGGAGTTCCTTTTAATGACTTCATATGCTGCTGGATAAATTAATTTACACCCTGGGGATTGATAACGTCTAATCTAATCTTAACCTATAAAGATACCACATTTTTTATTTGTTGATTATATTTGGTATTATTAATATGAATCTACTAAAGTGGTCAGATAAATGAAGCGCAGTGAAAAGTACAATATATCCCTCTAAACTGTGTCCACAGTATAGATTTCATTTTATTTCATTTGCAGACACATAAAACTGAATAAAATCCATTTAGTAGAAAAATAAGAGATGTGTCAGGAGAAGTCGAGGCTCGTACAACAGACCTCCTCTCAACATAAGGAGAAAAACAGATGATAACAAAAAGTCTATGTCATATCAACAGATGAGAGAATATATTGAGAATCATCATCCAGAGGTGTAACATCAGCCAGTTGTTGGCAGAGACTAATGCACACATGACTCATCACCACATCAGACTCTGAGGTCATGATGTGATAATACTCGTATATTTTAAGACAATGTAAAGCCAAAAATTTTAAAACACAGATCTGAACCATAAGAAGAAATAATAATCAGGCATTATAAAGGGGTCCGACTGCTGCTGCTTAACAACTTATTTATAGCCACAGTAAACACATGGTTCACTGCTGAGGCCTGAACTGACTGCACCCTTATTTAGGGTGAGTTTATTGAACATCTCAGTCATTAGAAGTGAATGTACTACATATATGCAATATCTAAGGAATGCAAATACATGTACCTTGAAAATATAAATGATTGTGTCATTGATCATAATAGATATTTAACTAAGATATTATATTATTATATGATTATAAGCAAAAAGGCAAAAACAAGAAATTGGTGCAAGACTGAACTCCAACAACGGTTAGAAAATTAGATCGAGAACAAAATGTTTTGGTTGTTAAATAAAATAAATGGATGATTTATGAGCTGCAATGATTATTCGTATGATGGATACACTGACAACTTTTAAATTAATTGCCAACTAATTTGATAATTCGATTCGGTCTGAGTAACTGAAAAAAGCTGAGAAAAAAGTCAGAATTATTTGATTCCAGCTTCTTAAATGTGAATATTTTCTGGTTTATTTTTTCCTTTATGACACTAAACTAAATATATTTTAGTTTAAGACTTTTTTTTCCACATTTTTTAATATTTTATAAACCAAACAACTAATTAATTAACTAATTAAGAAAATGATTAAAAGTTTAATACATGAGAAAACTCAGAGCACTTTAATATGCAGTATGCACTTTATATTTATAACTGTACCATTTATTAGTAATATGTAGTAGGGCAATGTGCAACCTTCACTTAGTACTGGTTAATTTTCTGTTATGCAGCAGCACTTTATCTAATATGCACTAGCACTTTATAAGGGCATCGTGCAATTTAGATTTGTATTTATTTAAATCTGTGCAATATATATTTTATCTATGCAACAGCACTTTATTTACATGCACCAGCACTTTATGGTAAGCACTTTCCTCTTTTGCACACTAGCTCGAATGGTCTCTGTACTCTGTTCTGTGTACTTGTATTGTATATGTTTTGTTTCTTTTCTTTTTTCTCTTTTTCTATTTTACCTGATGTATTATCAACCAGCCAAGGGACTACAGATGGAACTAGCCCACGGCTATAATCTGGCATATTTACATGTATATGTTCATTAATATGCACTATCCCTTTTTAAATAAATAAAATGAAATTGAAATTGAAATTGAAAAATAATCATTAGTTGCAGCCCTAATTTTGGCACAATGGAAAATGCTTATGGATGAATTATATATAATTTTTAAGATACTAGATATGTGTACGCCCTACTTTCTAAAGATGACGATGATTGTTTTTCTTCTCAATTAAATTTCAATTTTATTGTCATTCACTGTATGCAGCCGCACACAGTGAATGAAATGTCGTTACTCACAAACCCAGGCACAGTAAAGAACATATAGCAAACAAGACATTCAACATGGACATGACAACAATAAGGTGCAATAACTGCACTGTAAATACTCATTAAAATAAAAATAGGTAAGTGCAGGGGAATAAATATGGCATAATAATGAACTCTTTAACAATAGTTCTAGTATTAAATAACACTAGTAGACAAAGTATTGATTTCAGTACTAAAAGTCAGCGCTCTCTGTATCAGGAGCTCAGTCAGTGACTTTAATCTGCAGGCAGCCTGATGTAATAATTAACTGGTTTACTGTATGGCCATAGAAACCAGCGGTGGACTCCATGCCTGAGCAAATCCGTCTGTGTGTTTTCCTGCTCTCCTGATAGAGCTGCTGCTCTGTGAGGTGAACTATCAGCACATGCAGGGGTCACTTTGCTGATTGGGCAACACAGATTTGAGAGTCAGTGGGCTGAGCTCACTGACTGTAAGGCCCTGTGATCAGGAACGACTGCAGCAGTTTGTGCTGAATCTTTAAACTGTCTTTGTGTTGCATCAGTAAAGGCTGTGGTTGGGTAAAGGCCCATTTATGCTCAACGTTAAATACGGATCCGGATACGGACGGAGCCTTCTGTCCGTGCTCCACGTTCATTCGTCCATATTTCTGCACGTTTCCATAAAGCTTACGGATACGGGCCAAACGGAGCAGTACCACCGGAAACCGTGGGGGCAGTGTTGCTGTCACTACCCGATACGTAGCTCTAGTGAGACATGAAGAAGAAATAACAATGGCGGTTATCCAATGCCCCGGCGGACATCCTAAAGTACTGGAAATGACGCTTGTTGTCAATTTCTCTCATCAGCAGTACTAGAGAAAAGAATTCTCCGTCCTCCAGTCACGATGTATTTAACGGCCTCACCGACCACCGCCTCCTACAACGCTGCCTCTGTTTTTGTCTTTAATGCAAGAGGTACATTATCAATATCTCCTCCACAGTCGCCATGTTTGTTTTTGAGTTTGTTGTTGTCATAAACTTTTGACTCTGGGCTGCCCCCTGGTGGATATATTGGTTAACATCCATGCCAACGTAAAGGACGCATGGAAGTACGTGGGCAGTGACGGTAACATCGTTTGAAACGGATGTATATTTTCGTACGTAAAGGGAGCATAAATGGGCCTTAAGAATGGGAGTAAGCAATCAGTAGAGAAGACAAATTAAGTGCTACAATCTGACCTGGATGATTTATCTTAAAGTGATCCAAACATCTTCACTACAGTCGTGATAGGGTTAAGAGCTAACCTGACGCAGAATTGGGACACTGCTTCCTTTCACGTGAACGCACAAAACCAAGGGGAAGGGCCGAGACAAGGGCTAAGGGTAAGAAATGGAACTGGTCCTAGGTCTGTAGTCAACGAGTCTGTAAGGGATCCATTTGGGATTGGGGGCATGAGTGGGAGTAATAGTGCCGTCTGGGAGTTTCCGAGTGGGAGCCAAGGGGGTAAGGTTAGATGGATAGGAAAGTAGGATAGAGCATAGGTAGATCGTTCACGATAATACCGATATGATTTTTAATATCATATGAAACATTCATATCGCAAAAATATTTCTACGTGTTGACATACTGACGTCATACTATTACCCACGGCAACAACAAGCATGGCTGAAAGCGAAATTATGACACACCCTGTGGTGGTTTGAAAAAGAGGAGCAGCTTCAGCAGTGTGGAACAAACTGTGGCGTCCTGAATGTTTTACTTCTCAGACTCTTTTAGTGACTTAGCGCTCAGAGGGAACTCGTTCAGCGGCTCCTCTGGCAGCAGCACAGCGTCTCTCCCTCTCCTCTCTCGCCGTGTGTCATCAAGTGATTTTGTCATAAACCTTAGGTAATGTAAAGCTATTTGAAAAACTCCATATATGTGGATGTGTGATAGCTGTGGTTAGGGAGGGGAAAAACTTCACTGGGGTCATCACTTGAGTGCAAATAATAAATAGAGGATCCTGTGGTTTTTATCAAGTCATAAAGTAACCTTACTCTTCTTTAAATCTGTCCTTGCAGCTAATTTTCACTCATTGCCCTGATTGGGATTAGAGATATGATATCTTGATGTCGTTATGTCACAATTATGATAAACATGGGCCGTAGTCCAACCTGGAGGTGACAACATACTTGGCCCCTTCTCCACATACCGCCCCGCCCCTCTGTCCTGTCCAACCTGTGGGTGATTTCCCAACAGTTTAATCTTCAACAATCGCCATAAACCAAACTGAGCTGAGCTATAAAAACAGGGAGGGGAGTTTGGAGATCGTGGCCCCTCCCCTGCTGTTTGTGAGCTATCACTACTATCACTATAAGCCTTTCTTAATCTTTTTTATACTCCTACGCTGTGTGATAATGAGCTGTTTATGATACTAACTGTACAAGATGTGTAAGCAATCACTGGCAGAGTTCACATGGTCACATAATCATAAGGTTCGCTGTCACCGATGGATCATCTCACAGCTCACATTAAGACAATGCTCATATTGACCGGTTGTCGTATTTGGTGAGCGTGTGTCGACACAGTGGAGAGTTCAAACACTCCTCTCCACCTCTGCTCCGGAAAGATACAAAATGTCTGTTACTGTTTGATGTTGGTTGAATGATTAGCCCAACAAGTCAGTGATTTCAGCTTCCTTTTGTCTCAAGAGGACACAAAACCCCCAAGGTCATTTCTTCTGAGCCCTTAATGGGTTTATGACCAACAAAGGTTGAAGAAATCTTTAAAGGAATATGTAAACATTTGAGAAATATGCTTGAGATTAGGAGATTGATCCCACTGTCACATTTAAGATCGCTATCAACCCTCTCAAATTATCTCCAAGTAAGAACAATAAGTGTTCAACCTACTATGTAAAACCATTCATTCCATTCATCATTATCTGTAAATGCTTATCCTTTTAAGGGTCGTGAAGGAGCTGGAGCCTATCCCACCTGTCACTGGGTGAGAGGCGGGGTTCACCCTGGACAGGTCACCAGACTATAACAGGCTGACACATAGAGACAGACAACCATTCACACTCACATGCACACCTACAGACACACCTGCACCTGGAGGAAACCCACGCTGACACGGGGAGAACATGCAAACTCCACAAACAAAATTCAAACTTGGAGCACTCTTGCTGTGAGGCGACGGTGCTAACTATTCATCCAATAAAAATAAGAGAATTATAAAATACTTTTTGTTTGAAAAGACACAGGCTGAAGATGACACGGCGTCCCAGAACGTTAATGACAGATGCACCCAGGCTACCTTGCACATCATACGTTGACGTGGAAAGTCCACAAACAAGACCTCTCACTCTGTTCTCATCCTCAAGTCGTCTTGGGTTTGACACATAAAGCTTTGCATACTTGAATTTGGGGATTTTCTGCCACTCTCCTCTGCAGATCCTCTCAAAGCTCTCTCAGGTTCATGTCAGGGCTCTGGCTCAGTCACTCAGGGACGTTCACAGGGAGCCACTGCTGTGCTGTCTTGGCTGTGTGCTCGGTGTCATTCAGCCCAGTCTGAGGTCCTGAGCACTCTGGACCAGGTGTTCCCTAAGGATGTCTCTGTTAAGCTTTCCTTTAACCCTGACCAGACCCCCAGTCCCTGCCTCTGATACTGTCACCACCATGTTTCACCATTGGTATTGGGTGGGCTGATTTCCTCCCAAACATAACAGTTAGAATTGAGGCCAAACAGTTCAGTCTTCGTTTAATCAGAGCAGAGAATCTTGTCTTCTGTCCAAGAGTCCTTCAGGTGCTTTCATGAAAACTCCAAGCAGCTTTCCTGTGTCTTTAACCGAGGAGAGGCTCCTGTCTGGCGACTCTGACACAAAGCCAAGATCAGTGGAGCGCTTTGGCGATGGTTGTCCTTCAGGACAAGCTCAGCCAGGGTTAACATCAACTTCTTGGTCACCTCTATTCAAAGACCCTCTCCCTGGATTGCTCCGTTTTCTCACTCTTCTTGGGAACCTTCACTGCACTCACTGAAATATTTTTCTGTAGCCTTCCTCAGATCTGTGCCTCGACACAATCCTGTCTTTGAGCTTTGTAGGCAGTTCCCTTCACGTCATGGCTGGTTTGCTCTGATTGTCAGCTGAGACCTTATATAGACACAGGTGTGGGCCTTTCCAAATCATGTCTAATCAGTTGAATCTACCACAGGTGGAGTTCATTAAGGTGTAGAAACATCTCACAGATCAGAGAGATTACAAGTGTCATAGTAAAGGGTCTGAGTACTTGTATCAATGTGACGTGTCTTTTTTCTTTGCATACATTTGCGAAAAATTCTAAAATCCTGTTTTTACATTGTCATTATGGGGCACTGAGGAAGAAGTTAAATGACTTGGTGCTCCAGCTTCCTCCCACAGTCCAAAGACATGCAGGTTAAGTGGTGACTCTAAATTGTCCGTAGGTGTGAATGTGAGTGAATGGTTGTCTGTCTCTATGTGTCAGCCCTGTGATAGTCTGGTGACCTGTCCAGGGTGAACCCTGCCTGTCGCCCAGTGTCAGCTGGGATAGGCTCCAGCACCCCTGTGACCCCCAACAGGATAAGCAGTTACAGAAAATGAATAAATGAATATGCTTTCCAATAGAAGTATGTTTTTAGAGGAGACTTAAACAAAGACAGTGACTCAGAGAGCCTCATATCCATTCCCTATATTGCAAAAGCTCTGTCTGTCATATCTGCATGTCCAGCTGGGATCACAGCCTCAAAAGTGGGTATTTTAAGCCAAAACATGAACATTTTTGCTGACCATTGTTTTTTGTGCCTAAACCTCACCACACACGTTGAAACTTAAGCATAGTGTATCCATGGTTTGCAGGCGCGTACAATGGCGATCACATGGTGGTTGAGTTGCAACTATTACTTTGATAAATGTTAAACCAGCTACACTTAGTGTCTTCTCTAGTCTGTAGCTGTAAAGGATCCTAAAAATATCTGAAGAGAGCTTCTTTAAAATACAGTGGTAATCAACTGGAATGAGATTTTCTATTTATTGATGCCAAATCTGGGGGTTGAAAGACGGCTGAATGAGATCTAAATCTGATAAGACTTTGAGCTCGGCTCATTATCACGTAGTATTTTCACACTGTGTGTTCGGTGAGGCTCATTGAGACTGTAACTGTGGTTAGGGCCTACACAAAGAAAACCTAAAATAACTAATAGGACAGTACTCAACATTTTCCCTTATAAACACATAGCGTCTCAGTAATTGCTTTGTGCTGCATGTTTGTATGTCAGCCAGGAGAGGGGGCTGCTCTATAAATAGAAACTGCTTAAAAAATTAAGTCTCTCTTCCTCTGCTTCCATCTGACTTTAAAATTCACACGATGAGTTTCTTTTTGGGGTAAAACTCTTAAAAGTGTGTACCAGTTTCAATGACACAAATAGAGAACACAGCTCAATGTCTTCTGTGTGCTGATGAAGATTTTTGGTGTCAGACCTGCTTTTATTTTTGTCGCCCTACATAGGGCCGTGTTTCCGCACACGAACGCCAATTCCTGCCTTAAAACCGAAGCCAAGCATCAATAATTCACAGAGGAATCCTCTCCAGATCTCCTGCTGGTGATCAAATATAACCTGCCTCAGTCAGACACGTGCGGAACATTAAATATGGATGCTGCAGCTCACGCACTCGAAAAGTGACAAAAAGTGACACAAATATCAACCCACTTTTTTCTGCTTGTTATATTTGATATTTGGGATTTCTCGAGAGTGGTGATATTTTTGTGATGTAGCTGGAAGAGTCAACCTGATGTGACCCCGAGGAGCATAGAGACAAAATGAGAAAGTGAGGGCAGAGAGGAGACAGATAGGAGAGGAGGTGATGGTGGTGTGTGTGGCTTTAGAGGGGAGTTTGGTTGCAGTGGTGGGAAGAGAGAGGGATGGGGCTCCACCCCCTGGTATAGACTGACACCTGTTTTCCACTGTGTGTCAGTGAGTGCGAGCTCTGCTCTCCATCTGTGTCTAAATCAGAGCGAGGGGCTCTACCTGCCACCTGGACAGGACACAAACAAGACAGAGGACAGCTCTGCAGCACCAGAGGGTGGTGGAGATCTTGAATCAGGGGCTGAGAACCAAAAACTTACTGTGAGGTGTCAGCGGAGTGAGGATAATCTCAGAGAAGATATCTTTTTCTTCCTGGAGGATGTAGACCTCTAAGGACAAGCAGAGGACTGTAGTTAAAGAAAAAGAATCAAGGTGACAGCCAGAGGCAGGCATCATGTCCACTAGCGGTCAAGACAGAGACCCTGATATCGAGCTTTTTGTCAAGGTAAGACAGACAGAGCTGTGGTTGCAGTATTTTGTAAAGTTTAATGTCAGATACAGGCGGTATATGAGCAGGATTGTCAGTGTTGCACCGCTGTGTGTTGTGGAAAGCTTGTGTAACTCAATAGCAGAGGTAGAGTTACAGTGGCACGGGCACGCTGCGCTCGGTGTTGACCCAGGATTGTTGTGACAGTGATACTGAAGCTGCCTGCTGATGGTGGGAAGCTCAGATAAAAAGAGAACTGCATTAGCAGTGCATGGTGGGCTAATTCTCTTCACTCACAGCCCATTAAAATCACCCACCGTGCTCTCTTATATTCAGCTGTCCCTGACATTTTGTGCACGTGTTCACGGATCAATAGATGCTCCAGATTATCACCTGAAATAGAACAAACATGATGAAAGTGCACCGTCAGTAGATGCAGACCTGTTGTTTTCTCCTCCACATGAGATGCGTTCGAGGCCCTGTGGGAGATGTTAGATGCGGATGAATATACCTGAGGCAGGTGAGGTGGAGGCAGGTGGAGCAGCTGATTGCTGATGTGCTGCCTGGATGCACTGACCCAATTAGCTGATGTGGAGGCTACTTTCAGCCGATCTCCCTCCTTGGAAACCAGTCAGATGGGTGACTGGGAGTTCACTGACACTGGGCTCAGGTCACCGTGTTCCTCTTCAGTGCGTGAAACTGTTATTTATAGAAAGATAAACACTGTAGTGAGATAATTTGGTTTGTTTTACATCTAGTTGGAGAATTTGAGCTGTAACTTGTTCAATACACGTTATCGTTGTGAAGTCAAATTCACTTCTGACTCTATGTGAGGTGTGTTAACTACAGAACCAGTCTGATGCACACACCTTTTATATGGAGTGGTTTCCATAGTAGCTGCAGACCTGAACTGAATTTTTGAGATTAAAATGGTACATTTATGAGAAAAAAATTGAATATTCTCTGAGATTAAAGTGGCAAATTTACGAGAACAAACTCACAAATTTACAAGGGAAAAAAATGGGATAATCCCTGAGATTAAAATGGTAAATTTGCGACTAAGAAAATCAAAAATGTATGAGAAAAAACTTGGATATTCTCTGAGATTAATGTGGTAAATTTATGAGAACATACTCACAACTTTGAGACAAAAACGCAAATATTCTCTGAGAGTAAAGTGGCCAGTTTACGAGAACAAACTCCCAAATTTACGAGAAAAAAACTTGGATAATTCCTGAGATTAAAGGGGTAAATTTGCAACCACCAAACACAAAAATGCATGAGACAAATTTATGAGGACAAATTCAAAGATGTACACAAAAAACTTCAGATAATCTCTGAGATTAAAGTGGTACATTTCCAAGAAAAGGCTGGTTGGATCTCAGAGAATATTCCTTTTTTTTTCTTGAAAAAATTCCATTTTAATTTTGGATATTCTGAATTTTCTGAGAGGGAATATTTCCCCCATCCTTGGCTCTTTATTGTTTGTTTGTTTTTTTTTTACTTTTGTTTTTTCACCCACAGTGGCCGTTACACGCTGTCATAGAGATGTCACCTAGATGGACAGACAGCTGTCTGACATGACTGAACCTCCTTTAATGACCTCAGCACTGCACAAAATCTAGACTTTCACTGTACAATCTATTTAACATATCATGACACAATATATTGGAGCTATTGTATTTTTGGTGTATTGTATTTTGTTATATTACTTTATATTATCTGAGATTATAAAGTCACAAATTTACGAGAATTTTTTTTTTGTCGAGGAACGCATGCTTCACTTTGGGAGGCTTGGTCTCAGAGAACATTCATTTTTTTCTTGTAGATTTGTGAGTTTGTTCTTGTAAATTTACGACTTCAGTCTTTGTGACCCAGAGAGACAGACATCTGTTGTACATGACTGAACCTAATGACCTCAGACGAGCACAACATCTAGACTGTCATTGTAAAATCTGTGCAACACATCATGACACAGTGTATTTTTATTTTATGTGAACCCTAATGATGACTTTCATTGTTGACACATAAACCCTGCATGAGTGGCAAGTCTTCATCGTGTATGCTCATCACATACACAGCCTGTGAAAACTGTTATATAATGTTTTCTGTGGCTCATTAAGGTTTTCTCAGATACGACTGGGAGACTCTGAATGTGTAACAGAGCTGAATGGATCAGTATCTATCAGGAAGTGGCACCCAATTTAAAAACAATGTGATTGGTTGGTTGCATTCTAGGATCCAGTGTTTCAGCGGCTTGACAATTAGTTAAGAATAAAAGTGAGGATATCTTAATATTATGATATTTATATTTCACTCTCTCTCCTGAGTCCTTCAACCTTATGCAAACATACCACCTTTAAGTTTTTTTATTTTACTTTTAGACCCATAAAACAAATAATTTTACATTGTTCATCAAAGTGGGTTTAAAACTTTACTGTGTCGGTTATTTAAGATAGGATTTCTAATAATATCAAAATTAGAGGTTTATGCATTCTGATACTTTTCTGTAACAGCATGCTGTAATAACTCTCAGGTACTGAAAACCTGCGGCCGGTTGTGCAAAACACCTAAAGTCCTAGTTACGGTTTCCTCAAAATAAAATCAGTTGCACAAAACACCCTTAAGTCTTCTCATTACAGTTTCCTTAAAATGTTAACTTAAGTATTTCTGGTTGTCTCCTTGTCTTGGTCTTATACTGAAGGATTCCATAGGCCGTTGCACAAAAGATCTGAGCAAAAGCAAGGTAAAAAAAAACAAACAAAATCTTAAGGTGCCTCTGATTCTATCTTAACTCCAACACGACCACGTTTATGGTGATAAATTAAAAAAGAAAAAACTAACACACCCTGAGAAGAGTGTCCTGCAACCAGGAGAACCAAACGGATACACTTTTGATTTTAGTTTTAATTGCAATTTCTTCTTACAACTGTTTTCAGGTATTTGGGGATCTTTCTAGTTTGTGCTTTTTATGATTGTGTTCCTTTATACGTTTAACCTTTCCTCCTCTGACCAGTATGCTTTTCTTGTCTTCTTTTCTTCTGCCATTTTTTCACTATATAACTATAGGACAACTATGTGAGACGATAACAGGCGTCACAAGCGTGAGTCCAATCAAACAAACTTTTACCACTGTAAAACCTCTATCAATGCAATAAATGATTTAATGTTTTTTCCTTAACTAAAGAAACCTTTTCAGGGATTCTGTGCAACTGTGTAAGTCCCTCAGTTAAGGAGAAATTAAGTCTTAAGTGTAATACTTAAGGATAAAACTTGAAGCATTGAAGTGGACAACCCACTCTACTAAAATAGCAACATACACTCACTGGCCACTTTATTAGGTACACCTTGCTGGTACCAGGTTGGACGTCCTTTTTAATTCTTGGTGTCACAGATTCAACAAGGTGCTGGAAACATTCCTCAGAGACTTTGGTCCATATTGACATGATGACATCACACAGTTGCTGCAGATTTGTCGGCTGCACATCCATGATGAGAATCTCCCGTTCCAGCACATCCCAAAGGTGCTCTACTGGACTGAGATCTGGTGACTGTGGAGGCCATTGGAGTACAGTGAACTCATTGTCATGTTTGAGATGATGTGAGCTTTGTGACATGGTGCGTTATCCTGCTGGAAGTAGCCATCAGAAGATGGGTACACTGTGGTCATAAAGGGATGGACACGCTCAGCAACAATACTCAGGTAGGCTGTGGTGTTTAAACCATGCTCAGCTGGTACTAAGAAAATCTCCCAAACACCATTACACCACCACCAGCAGCAGCAGCAGCCTGAAGCGTTGATACAAGGCAGGATGGATCCATGCTTCCATCTGAATGTGGTTTTTCCAATCTTCTATTGTCCAGTTTTGGTGAGAAAACCCGTGAATTGTAGCCTCAGTTTCCTGTTGTTAGCTGACAGGAGTGGCACCTGGTGTGGTCTTCTGCTGCTGTAGCCCATCTGCTTCAAGGTTGGACAAGGTGTTGTTGCTTCAGAGATGCTCTTCTGCACACCTTGGTTGGAACCAGTGCTTATTTGACTTCCTGTTGCCTTTCTATCATCTTGAACCAGTCTGGCCATTCTCCTCTGACCTCTGGCATCAACAAGGCATTTTGGCTCACTGGATATTTTCTCTTTTTGGGACCATCCTCTGTAAACCCTAGAGATGGTTGTGCTGAAAATCCCAGTAAATACTCAGACCAGCCCGTCTGGCACCAACAACCATGCCACGTTCAGAGTCACTTAAATCACCTTTCTTCATCATTCTGATGCTCCGTTTGAACTTCAGCAGCTCGTCTTCACCATGTCTACATGCCTAAATGCATTGAGTTGCTGTCACGTGATTGGCTAAGTAGCTGTTTGTGTTAATGAGCAGTTGAACAGGTGTACCTAATAAAGTGGCTGGTGAGTGTATCATTTACTCACATTATTATTCAGAGTGTATTTGTAAAGGTAAATGAGTTAACAGCCAAATACTGCAGTATAAATTTATTATAGACAAACTTAAAAACACAAGAAATATAAAAACTGTCATTTATTCTTATTTAATTATGTGGTAAAACAAACTAAGGGCACCCAAACTCAGTGATATCATTAGTGTACATGTATGTGACGGGTCATATGAAGTGACAAAATGTGCCTTCACTCATCACAGATCTCTCAGCAGCTCCACACGCTCACGCTCCTTCTGCCTACAGGCCCAGTTGTGTGTGACAGCTTTTGTCCTCCGTGTTCTAGATGTTGATTGGCTATTATCAGCGGCTGTGTATTGTGTTACGGCCGTGCCGCTGAGCCCAGCCATAACAATGCTCAGACAGAAGCATCACATGCGCTCAGGCTGCGTGACAGCACCCAGCATCAATGGCTGGCGTCCATACAGTTGGCTCAGCTACTTTTAGACTGACGGCTCTGTGTTCTGGTGTTTGCTCGGAGCAGTGTGCCGAAGCTGAATGACAAAATGTTTTCCACTTCACTGTGGTGTCTCTTATTTGTGAAGTGACTGCTGCTGCTGCTGCTGCTGCAAGTGGATCATTTTATGTTAGAAGTCAACTCAAGGAAAATTAATCTACATGTTTCTCAATAAAGAGATTTTAATTGCCAAATCATGACTAAATGAAGGAAACTGTCTCCGCTGTCAGATCTGTGTTGACCTCGAGGTCAGTGCACTTGTTCAGCTGTGTGTTGTGGAGCTGTGTGTGACTGCAGGCCTGCAGCTCTGACCCTGCGTTGTGTGTGTGTCCTGTCGGCCAGTGAACCAGCTGATCGGATCACTATGTATAATTCAACTGGGCCAGTGGGTCAGGTGTCAGTGCTGAGGCTCAGCTGTGTATCCCTACATGCCGACACACGATCTCACTGCATGTGCACAAATTCACGGCGAAGAGGAAGTGATTCTATCAGTCGTGACACCGCTGAGGAGAAAACCTGCAACTCCAAATCTAACGCTTAATTTATAGGATTAAAAATTCTGGATCCATTGATGAAATAATTTCAAAACCATTCGGACAAATGCAAATCTGCCAGAGAAAAAACACGATGCTTTAGCTTTTGTTCTATGCCCAAATCTAGAATTTAATCTTTTTGGATTGACTCTCGCTTTATCATTAATTTCTACCTGGGATTTAGGGGAAGACTCTCCACATGGATAGGGTAAAACTTTTAACTAAAGATGAATCTTCCTCATTTATTACTTACATTAAGACAGTTATTTTTTGTATTAAAAGTTTTCTGTTTAAATATTCAAATGAGGCAATATCTAATTAGGTAAGGTAAACTTTATTTAATTAAATATGCACTAATTTGCATGAATTCCCAGAACCAAAATCTGAACACTGAATAAAGCCAGATTCAAATTCTTGTTTAATTTTATTATCATATTACAGTCAAATGTTTTTTTTACAGAGGGGATTTTGGATTCCTTTATTTCTCACCTTATAAATCAGAAGATACTGTCAAGAGCCGTAAAACAAACAAACAAACAAATCAAATAATTGTCTCCATGTTCTAGGAATAAAATGTTCTATGAATCAGGCCATATATGATTAATGAACAAACTCCTCTGTAAAAAACTTCAGAAACGGGAATAAAACTGGAAAGTGTGGAGTATGTAAGCGCTACTGAAGTGGAGATTTTAGGCTCAGAGTTTGAGGAAAAACTTGCCTTTCAAGACATTTACCATAAAATTCCATATACTTTAAGACTAAAAATAAAACCCTACATATTAAAAGAGTACGAATTTAATTATTAGATACCATGGAACTTGCCCAGCTGATTAGTTAGATTAAAACAATTCTATTTTTACAAGTTTTCTGAAATGTTATTAGTTTAAATATGCAAATGATGCATTATGTAAGTAACTACGCACTTTTTGTGTGAACTTCCAGAAAACTGAACTAAATTACACACTTAAATGTGTGTGTTAAACGTTTTCTCACAACTTGTCTGAAAGGAGACATTATGGAAGCAAAATAACCCCAAATGTCAAACTTGACCACTGTAAGGAAAGAAAGGCCAGATGAAGCGCATGAAAAACTGTTTTCACCTGTGAGTCCCCTTAAGGGTCACGTATTTATGTGTGTTGATGTAATGTTTACATTTAAACAACCCATGACGCGTCTCTGAACAACCTTCCTGGTCAAATAAAGTCAAAGATAAGTCAGCTAGGTCCAATATGTGTTTAGTTGTTAGTAACAAGTTTGTTCTTGGAGAGAGGAAACATTGTGTGATTTTTCCAACAGTATGAAACTGGTGTAGCGAGTAGTTATTTTTATTATCAATTCATTGATGATTATTTCCTCATTTAAAAAATGTGTGAAAAATGTCCATCACAGTTTACTTGAGCCCAGGGTGATGCCATCACATGTCTGGTTTGTCCAACCAGCAGTTTAAAAATCCAAATTGAATCTGTCTTCTACAAGAAAAGTCAAGGAAAAGCAACAAATTCTAACATTTGAGAGTCTGGAACCGTCAAATAATCACCAAATCACTGAAACACTGCAGCTCTCATGTGTTCAGAAATGTGTCGAAGAAAACTTTCTCACATGCCTCCACAGTGAACAAAAATCCACCAATGGAGAAGTCTTGATCGGGGTCCATGTTTGATAAGAGCAAAAATACATCAAAATTTGTTTACAAACTCTCACACAACTCGTGCAATATAATCCAGGTCTGGTTTATCCAGTCGTATGCTCAGTATTTCACAAGCAGACAGTCCTTTTAGATGGGGACCTGAACAGAAAGTGAAACTTATCTATGCTCTCATCAAAGCCAAACTCACTGACAAAATCAACATTCAGTGACCGGCGCTATGGCAGGTGTCACAGTACACGGCATTTCACAGGAAGCAGTTGATGATTTCTGGGGACATAACGATCAGATGTCATTGAGAAGTAACCAAAAGGGCCTAAACTACGCATTGAGGAATATATTCATCACTTTATTGTTGAGAAGGTCGATGAAAAGCTTAAATTACAAGCCAAAATTTACAGGTCACAGTGTACGCTTGTGAACCGCATCTGGTTGCTGTCACCATCAAAGACAACAAGTTAAAGTGCCACTGAAGTTAAGGTTTTTGGCTCAGAATATGAGAAAAGGATAACGGCCTTTTTACCATCTTTACCAAGAGTGTCTCTCCGTTAGTTTGGTGCTACAGTATTTACACTGAATCATTCAGCATAACGTTTGCCAACCTTTGTTATCTCTGCCATTACAGATAAGTTCATGAAGCTAAGCTCCAGAAGTTAACGTTAGCTTAACTAGAGCCCTTTGGACAACAGCTAACAATGATGTACCATCACCAAAGTACAAAACTAGAACAAAATAGGCTAATGAACTCCCAGCAAACAAGGTGACATGATGAACAACGCAGCTAGGAGCTAACGTTAGGCTAACTTTAGCTAACGTTAGCTAGAGATGTTAAAGATAACTTTATATTTCTTTCCAGCAAAGTGACAATATGTTGCCTCAAACACAATGTTGACTTACCTTAGAACAGATGTAGACATCATTGTTAATCTTATTCACGTTGAGTTGATGTTGTGGTCTAACGTTACCACACAACTTTATCCAAAGGAGACACTTTTCTCGGTTGAGATGTGGTTTAAAGGGTAAAAAAATACACCTCATCGCTCAGTCAGTCTGTTTGTGTTATTGTGTGACTTTGGTGTTTTAAAGGGTTAGTTCAGATTCACCAAAGTCACACAATAACACAAACTAACTAACTGATCAAGCGAGAGGTAGACCAGCAGCTCCTGCCTGTGTTGAGCGAGGGAAAATTACTGTTTTTGTCAATGGAGTCTGGATTTGAAGAGAGAGCATGGATAGGTTTCACTCTCCTTTTCAGTTCGCAGTCTGAAACAGCTGTCTGTTTGGGAAGTACGACATACGACTGGGTAAATGAGACTTGGATTCAACTGCATGAGTTATGTGAGAGTTTATTACTCGCATGTGAACCCCTGTGACTTCAATTCACCAAGAATTTTCTTAGATTTTGGAGTCTTGTTTTACTGAAGGCACTTGAGAAAAATTAAATCCCAATGTCCGCAAACAAGACGGTAAAAAAGTCCCAATGTCCTTCGACGAGTATTTCCTAATTAACAGCGTCTTAGCTTGTTACTGTTGCTAAAATTGGTCAAATTTGTTGCCATATCAAACTACAAACATTATTAATCATGAATAAACCATAAACTGTGATCAGGTTTTGGACTTTTGTGTCGGGATCGGCTGCAGACTGACTTGGCAGAGATGGCTGCCATCTTGTTTTTACATGGAGGACAACAGGTCTGAGTTAAGCAGATGAAGTATAAGGTCAAGTAAACCCAAATGTAATGTCCTCATATGAGGAGGTTAACTCTGTGGTTCTTTTTCCACACTACAGCTGCTGTTGTCCATGCACTGTATGCACATGTTCTCCTGTGCACACTGTATTTCCACGCTGTGTCATATTTCATCGCTCTGACTTGTTTTCCATCGTCTTGTTTGCGTGCAGGCGGGCAACGATGGAGAAAGCATTGGCAACTGTCCCTTCTCTCAGCGCCTCTTCATGATCCTCTGGCTCAAAGGAGTCGTGTTCAACGTCACCACCGTCGACCTCAAAAGGTGAGGATACAGGAGCAACAGCTTCCGGTGCACAAACACACACACTCGTGCCCTTCATGACACACTGCTGTCTCTGTGACCTCCGCAGAAAGCCCGCAGATCTGCACAACCTGGCTCCGGGGACACACCCTCCTTTCCTGACATTCAACGGAGAAGTCAAGACTGACATCAACAAGATTGAGGAGTTTCTGGAGGAGACGCTGTGTCCTCCAAAGTAATTCAACTGGACGGCTTTACAACGCGTAGTTTACAGTATCGCTGACTGCACACACGCTGCTTTGGGCTGGATTTATTTCACTTCAGTGACACTGTTGAAAGGGCAGGAAACATTTTAGTCCAATAAAAGGGGGAATACGTGCTGCATTTGATAAAGATTGATGTTAACTGATACAAGTGTTTGTTGTTTATGGCTGCTGTAAATCTTTAGTGAATGGGAATGGGTGTGTGTGAGGCACACATACAGTGACTATGTGTGCTTCATTCAAACACACACTTTAATTTTAGGAAAACTCAAGACAGGTTTATTGTTTTTTGTTATTGTAGTTTATTAAGACGAAGAAAAGAAAAAAACCTGTGTGCGAGTAGTTGCTGAGAAAAACGTCAGATCAACTAAATCTTTCTTTTATTGCCTGTAAAGTTTTTTGCATTATAAATGGACCTTAGTGTGAGAGAGCTTCAGGGGCGGGCAGCCAACTCGGTGTAACATGCTTTCAGCCTGAGCCCAGCTCCAGTCCAGGTGTTAATGCTATCCAGATGCTTTGGTCCCTGCCTGCGTCTCTGACTGCGTCTCCCTCCCTCCCTCCCTCCTCTAACGTCTGCTCAGGTATCCCAAACTTGCCGCCAAGCAGAGAGAGTCGAACACAGCTGGAAACGACATCTTCGCCAAGTTCTCAGCCTACATCAAGAACACCAAACCAGAGGCCAACGCCGGTGGGCTGCTCATTTTATGCCATTTACACACACACACACACACACACACACAACAGAAAAGAGAACATGACAGCATTTATACTGTTCCTCCACTAGGTCGTAGCAGAGTCCAGGAGTTGAAGCTTGCTCTGACTCATATATTCTGCAGTGCTGCCACCTAGTGACGTTACCCCCACACACTTTTACCTTGTCACAGTGTTGTCCTTTAGAAATACCAGCATCCGTCAGTGTTTTCATACCCAAATCTGAACGAGATGCAAAATCAGGATTACATACAACAGGTGCCAAAACAGTTTTTGAGAGGACTTCTATCAGTAAAGTCTCTAATATAGAAGATCCCCTCTGAGGTGGACTCTTAAATCCTTAAGGACTGAATTTCCTCATACACAATTTTTTCTTCTATTGACATTTTAAAAGTTACATCAAACCCCTACTAGTAAAGAAGAGTATTTTGTACATGAATCATTTGGAAAAGATACTGCAGACAGCTTCATCTCTAGGGAAGTTCTACGTTATATTCATAATTAAATGTTTGTGAACATCCCTACAATCAATAGTAAAACATCTCTGTGGAAGATTTGAGTTCCACCTTGATGATGGGATTGGAAAAATTTTGAATGCAAAAGAAAAAAATGTACACGTTCTACTGAATCCTATGGGACATAAAGATAAAGACTTAAAGATAAAGTTATTCACAGAGCGTCTCAGACCTTTAAAGAGCTCCTAAGGTGAAAACTGTTGGGAGCAGGGAGGAGGACTTTTAAGAGGCTTCAGAGTTTCTTAATCAGGGGAGAAAATGGTGGAAACACAAAGAGGTCAGAGAAATATTCTCAAAAAAGGTGGATGTCAGAGTGTAAATGAAATGCTACAGATTAGAGCGTGCAGGGAGAATATGTGCAGTTGAGCTCATTAAAGATCTGCATGCATTTCCCACCCAACGCACAACACTTTCACAGTCAGTTCATCTCCACTCAATGTCCATATTTATTTAAGAGGAATAAGTGGGGAGTAACAAATATAACAGAATAATTACACACCAGTAAACTCACCTGGTTGTCCCTGTCACTGCTCACTCAGAATGTGGTGACAGAGACATGTGCTTGTTGTTCTTGAGGCCACAATGTTTGAATAGCTGTTGTTTTATTGTGGATTTTTGTGTTAAATGTTGTATTTGTTGCATTTTAAATGTGTGTTTGATTGGCTGCTACCTTGACCAGGTCTTTCAATCTCAGTGGGACTTCCTGGTTAAATAAAGGTTAAATTAAATAAATAAATAAATAAATAAAATTTTGATTAATTTAATTTAATTTAATTTAATTTAATTTTATTCCATTTTATAAATTAAATCAAATTTTTTTTTATTTTATTTTGTTTGGTTGTTTTTTATGTGTTTGTATTTGTTATTTGATTTAAAATATATATCTTGTCTTAATTTTAGGTCTTTGTACTCTTTTTTCTTACTGTTGAAAATAGCAGTGATATTAAAGTAGCAGTGCTATACTCATAGTCTCGTGTGTATTTCTGTGTTCAGTTCTAGAGAAAGGTTTGACCAAGGCCCTGAAGAAGCTGGACGATTACCTGAACAGCGTCCTGCCAGATGAGATTGACGCAGACAGCATGGAGGAGGAGAAAGGCTCCACCCGATGCTTCCTGGATGGAAATGAGCTCACTCTTGCAGACTGCAACCTGCTGCCCAAACTGCACATAGTCAAGGTAAAGAGGGAGGATTTTATTTTAAGGTAAAATTCAAATTCATACAGGGCATTTCTAATAACTTACAGTCATTCAAGTATATAAAATAGTGTGTAAACATTTGAGTGCCTACGATACAGCACAGGAAAACTTTTCTATAAATACCTCTGGGAAAGCACTGCATGTAAAGTGATGGTGCAGTTATGAGACTGTCCATGAGCTGATTTTAAACGTCAGTTTACATCTTTACCTTCTCTTTCAGGTTGTTGCTAAAAAGTACCGCAACTACGACATCCCCTCAGACATGACGGGGGTGTGGCGGTATCTGAACAACGCCTACACACGTGATGAATTCACCAACACCTGCGCTGCTGACTCCGAGATCGAGACCGCCTACAAAGATGTGGCGAGGAGACTGGCCAAGTAACTCGCCAACCGACCTGAGCTCAGACGAAATAAACTACAAACACAACAAACAAAACCATCAGCACTGTTCATCGTACATGTGACTTTAGAGTCTTCAGTGGCGTTTTTGTCATATTAAGCAGGTCAGATGTTGCAGATGTTATAGGGTGGCTCATAATGCTTTACAGCTGTTCGTGGTGTTACAGTTACAGAAACACAGAAGTGGAGCAGACGATAAATTGAACATATTTAATTTAAAGGGACAGTTCACCTCAAAATCTAAAATACACATTTTTCCTCTTACCTGTAGTGCTGTTTATCAGTGTAGATCGTTCTGGTGTGAGTTGCTGATTGTTGGAGGTATCAGCCGTAGAGATGTCTGCCTTCTCTCGAATATAATGGAACTAGATGACACTCGGCTTGTGGTGCTCAAAGTGCCAAAAAAAATACATTTAAAAAACTCAGCATCAATGTCTCTTTACAGAAATCAGGACCACTTCTGCCGAACTGCAGCCGTATCACCATGCAGAAGGAAGTGTGCATCTACTTGCTGAGAGATTTGCAGTAGCACCGACAGGCTGAGAAAGACCAGAAAATTGCCAGGACAGTTTTGGAGCTGCTTTTTAGATCTTGGACACAAGGGACTTCCACTGCAGGGGCATATTGATCGCGACAGAGTTTTATGGCAGCTAATGATGAAGCAGCAGATAAGCTGATGTAACATTATGATCTGCCCAGGGCATGTGAGTGGCTTTAGCAAATAGACAACTAGATGTCTGACATCATTGAAAAGACAGACAGAAATTATGTCACACATTTTTGGTAGTGATGAAACCACTAATGTAAGTAGCTTATGTCTGAGCAGTTTTCCTGTAGCTCCTCAACCCCATTGCCAGAATAAATGTTTGAAATGAAAGTCTCTACCAAAGACAGATACGTAACATTTGTTGTTATGTAGTGGATATGTATGAAACTTTACATTTCTGTCTCAAATGCAGGTGCGTCTTGAGTCTTGAACAGAAAATCCTGCTCTTGCTCAGCTTCACAATTTATTAGTAACACTAACATTTCGGTCATCCTGCTCCTGCTCCTTCGAAGAGTGCTCAACTCTTCGTTTCGATGTTGATATGTGATCATGTTGAGGCACAAAAACCACTCGGTTATGGTTAGAAGACGATCTTGTTTTGACTTGAAATACACTCTTTTGGTCGCACAATCACGGCTGGTGTCTTTAAAAACACCCAGTCTCGAACAGTTGTCTGCAGCTGGCGGCCATCTTGCCAAAGTCATGCGCACGCTATTGTGCAGCACCCTTCAGCGAAAATATGTTCCCCTGTGCGTACTCAAATTTGACCTTAAGCACAATACTTGAGTAAATTTTCTTAGTTACATTCCACCGCAGTAGCTAACGTTACAGCTCAGCCGAGGAGAGCAACATTAATGTTTACATCTCACAGCCTCATGAGCACGAGCCTCTTGTCCATGAGTAGATGCACGCTTCCTTCTGTGTGGTGATACGGTTGGCGGGTGTAGTTTGGTAGAGAGAAAATAGTTCCTACATGAAACTACTCACAACAAGGTCTGTGGATTATCTTGAGTAACCAGGTCATGATTTCTGTAGAGACATTGATAAACATATTTTTGGCGCTACGAGCACCACAAGCCGAGTGCCATCTAGTTCCATTATATTGGAGAGAAGGCAGACATCTTTACGGCCGATATCTCCAACACTCTGCAACTCACACCAAAACTCTCTAAATTTATAAATAGCACTAAAAGTAACAGGATAAATATGTTGGTTTTACTTTGGGGTGAACCGTCTCTTTAAATCACAGGTTTCAAACCACATGTATTTTTGCTGCTGTGAAACTTCTGACCTAACACTTTCACTCAAACACGATTGTGTCCCGTCTGTATTTATTTCTCATAACACAAAGCTCTCTTTCATACATAATCCACCGGTCTGCACGGCCAAACATTTTACTAGCTGCTGATGTCAGGGTCGTTCACTTTATTTATTCCTAAACCCACAGAAGTCGAGTCTGACTCCAGTGTTTATTATCAAGCTTTGGCTCCTGGGGAGACACCTTTGATTCATCCATGATTGATGACTGACGCTAACTGTTCACTGACTATGACTGTTGCAATCTGCAGATTCATTTTGATTGTCATTACTGTCGGTGTTGCTGTAGTTGTTTTGTTTCCTTGAGCTTATACGTATCTTGAAATTCACTCCTGCTTCTGAAAGATTGATTTGAAAAGAGATTGATTTTAATGATAAGTTTATGTGATGTCAGTTCGACAGAACAAAATGTAGCTGATGAGGGCACTGATAGAACAAAGCTTGTTTCTGATTTGTTTGCATGAATCTGTTTTTAAATTGTGAGTTTCTTTTTAAAGGTCCAGTATGTAGGATTTAGGGGGATGTGCTGGTAGAAATGGGATTTAATGTCACCTGAATATCACCTGAAAATAAGATTCATTGTGTTTTTGTTACCTTAGAATGAGCTGTTTATATCTACATAAGGAGCAGGTCCTCGACTACAGAAGTCACCAAGTTGCACCGCCATGAGCCAAACAGCATTGGAAAAACATTGATTTGTAATGTGAAACTGATTTATTCAGTGTTTTTACCGGTTTAAATCATCTGGTACGTTTGTTTTGGAGAGGAAGAGACCTCTGAGGATAATTCGGCTCCCAGTAAAACCTTCCTGAATGTCTGCATCTTAAGTTATCAGATAAATAAGGTGAGCACACATTAGCAGGTGCTGGGCTAGTGCTCCGTCTGTGACAAGCCAAACAGTGTCAGAAAAATGCAAATCTATAACATGAAACTGCTTTACTCAGCGTTTTTTACTGGTTAAATCACCTGGTTCATTTGTGTTGGAAAGGAAGAGACCTCTGTGGATAATTTGTCTCAGGGTAAAAACCACTGGAGTTCACGTTTAGCACATGGGAGAGGTTTCAGCTGGTTGCAATCTGCGATATTCACCGCTAGATGCCACTAAATTCTACACACTGCTCCTTTAAAAGAATAATGTGTAGAATTTAGGGAGATTTAGTTGCAGCAAGTGAGGATTGCCGATTGCAACCAACTCAAACTTCTCCTGGTTAGAATTCCCTCAGTGTTGAGGAAGTTTTAACCGGGAGCCAAATTATCCACAGAGGTCTCTTCCTCTCCAAACAGATGGACCAGGTGAGTTAACCCAGTAAAAACACTGAATAAAGCAGTTTCACATAAAAAAATAAATCTGTTTTTCTAAAACTGTCACTAGGGAGGAGCTACGAACTACAGTGACTGCTGCGAAAATGTCCCCATCGAGAGCCAGTGTTTGGTTTGTCCATTCTGGGCTACTGTAAAAACATGGCAGTGAACATGACAATCTCTATAAACAAGGACCCGCTCCCTATCCAGACATAAACGCTTCATTCTAAGGTAACGAAAACACAATGATTCTTGTTTTCCAGTGACAGTGCACTAAAGAAAACATAGTTATTTTGATATATTCCATTTCTGCCAATACATCCACCTAAATCTGACACACTGCTCCTTTAAAATATGAAAAATCCTCGACTATGTGCCTTTGTTTGGAAGTATCAAAAATCCATGCCAACGTCACTGATGGACTCATTCTGAAAGAAATGTATCACAGCAGAGCCGAGACATTTGTTCTGCCTCTAGCTATTAGTGTTCAGTCCAGGTATTGATTTTGTCTTGAGTTACACATGATATTATGAATGGAGAGAGTATTTATTTAGCAGCCCCCAATCAGGCCTGATTAGGTAGAGCCATTAGCGCTGCGATGAAAAGCGTCTTCCAGGCTGGGTCCACGATGGTCAGGAGCCCTCCGGCCCCTTCATCACAGACACATTTCCTCCGCTTTGAGGAGCCTATCAACATCCACAGGCTAAAGTTCAAGTTCAAAAGTTTCATTGTCCACGCAGAGGAGGATGGAAATTTGTCTCGGGGCTTATCGTCTTTGGCTTGGTGTCAGGCTGCAACTATAGCGAGACTTCCTTGAAGAACCATAAGGCTCTTGTGTGGTTTGGACAAACATATGATATGAAATTGGAGCATGATGACTGAGAGCCTTGCTCATTGCGAAGCTCTGCAAATAAAATAATATTTTCACAGATCTGCTTCTGCCTTTTCTTTTCTTTTCCAGCTAGGTGATCAATCAACACTGATACTTTGGAGGTTGTCGCGCAGGGAGGGGGGAGCGGTTTGTCTCGGTGATAGCGAAGGTGCTGGATGGTGCTGCCTGGATCGCGGTCCTGAAAAGGGTTAAGTGTGCCTGACTGAGTTGATCAAATCCAGTGGTGCAGGTCTGTTTCTCCATCCATAACGGAGAGAGAAAGAGAAAGAAGGAGGGAGAGAGAGTGATGACCGTTGACAGGCTTAAATAGAGGCTTCCATGCCAGGGATCAAACGCCATCCCTCTTCTCCACTCTCTCATTAAGACGGAAAACCCGAGCGCCGCCATCCGATCTGTCTCCATTTTTCCTCAAAGGAGTCTAACTTGAAAGATCTGCGCCTGTCGGATTTACAATGGTGGGCGAGTGGTGTTTACTGAGACGCGGCGTTGCCAGAAACAACAGTCAAAGAAAATAAATGGAGCCTGCCTAGTGTTTCCACAGGAGTAAGGAAATATGGAGCGAGACTTGTGCCTTGCTGTTTGGTAATTAGTACCTAAACATCCCTGTCCTTGGATCCCATCGCTCACATCCAACATTTCTGCAAGCTGGATAATATACAGTGGAGCATTAACGTCAAACACGTCTGGTCATGGGGCCTGGCACGCCACATTAATCTGTTATTACACTCCCAGTGGATCCACCAGTCGCTGGCCTTGGCTTGGCCACCGTAGCACAGGGAGTCCGTATAGGCTGACAGGGACTCACACACACAGCGCACTTTTATAGCCAGGTTTAGTAAACCTTTGCAGCTCAGGCATAAATTGTCTAAATTGAGCTTCGCTTTGAGACCTGAGCTGATTAAAACAAACTGGTGCGTTTGACGTGTGAGGACCCACCAGAAACAGACCTGTGATCCAATTAAGGGCCAGACCCATAGTTTAAGAAATACTGCACACATATAGACCTCAGTGCTCCTCGAGCTGCTGCTTACCGTGGATATTGTACCCACGAGACAGACACATATGTTTCAGCCTGAGGTGGAGTTTGGTTTTACCTCATACTGTCCCGCTATTTTAGTAGAAGCCGTGTGTTATTCATGTGCGTTAACTGCAGGAGCAGCAGAACGGGCTTCATGTGTTGTGTAATCTCAGACTGTATCCTGTTCTGCACCTCAGATTTGTCAGTATGATCATACAAAGACCAGACATAACCCTGGTGTGTGCCTCTCGTGTACATGGTTGGATTACTAAATGGGCCTACTGGGTACACACCCAGGGGCCCAAAGAGTCAGGGGCCCCCCAGTCATCACCTGCAAAATGTCACTCAAATTAACATGTATGGACCAGGAGGAGACTCAAAATGACCAGAAAGAGACACA